>NC_138776.1:219981005-220156005 GCF_965119305.1 Pelophylax lessonae | reverse complement strand
GGCAGAAGTCGGGGCTCTTAATTGAGATGATAGGTTTAACCCCTTGAGGACTAGACAGAGTCAACAACCCGCCGTGTGGCAAGTCCATATCGTGCCAGCCCTCGGGCATTTTACGGCTTTGGATCTTTTGTTGACGCATGTATTTATTTTGCTTACAAGATGTTTGTAAAACAACGTGAAAGATTGATGTGCTGGAAAAACTGTGCTCATGGCTTGTGAGGATGCGACACAAGCCCGGACAGTGAACATCTGTGTCGCTTAGATCTATCTCCTTTGCCCCCAGGCTTCATGTGAGCAGGTGGGAGAGGCCGGCTTTTCCCCGACACAAATCTCATTTACCTCCCCCAGCCTTTTACTGAAAGGATTCAGAGACTTTCTAGCTCCACTTCATATTTTATTCAACATTAGTGAGCTCTGCTTAACATTTGGAGGAAGCCCAGTAAAGGAGAAGAAAGCTTTAAAATACCATATATGTGTCAGGAAAAGATGATGGATGTCCTGGGGCTGCTATGGATGTCCTGCTGCTCCATGCAGCCCAATAAAGAGACTTAATAAAGTCAGGTAACACGAATTAAATATCTAGACAGATTTGTCCAGTATGTGTCATTTGAACAGAATGGGAGATTGAATATCCCTTTGATTTTTACAGAACAGATCCACAAGCTGAAAGTTAAAAGTGGCATTAAAAGCCAAAACAAAAACTGAGCATATATAGTTTACCAGTTCATGAATGTGGTGGCTGCATTCGTTTTCCTTTTTAATGTTTTTTTTTTCCTTTTGTTTTTACCAGCTGGTCTGCCAGCAAGGCTGGTCATACATGATACAATTTTCTTACAATTTTTTTTTTTACAATTTTCTTGAAATTTACCTTCAGCTATGTAGTACAAAAGCCTGCCTAATTGGATACAAGTGAAAATGTTGTTTAGCTTTGACCTCATAATTATGTGGTTTGTGATAAATCTAACAGAAAATTGTACAAACAAAAATTGAACCAGCCTAAAGGGCCATACACACTAAGATTTCCTGAAGACTTTTTCCTTCAGATTTACCTTTTCTATGTAGTGCAAGGGCCTGCCTGATTGCATGCAAATTGAAAGTGTTTAGGTTTGACCTCATATTATCTGGTTTTGGTAAAGCTAAAGGAAAAAGTCTTCAGAAAATCTTATAGTGTGTATGGCCCATTACACACAGAGTCTCCTTTCTGGATGGAGGAGCAAGGGGGACAACCTTTGGACAGCAGCATTGTCAGCCTATGAGGAGGGAAGTGTAACATTATATAGCAGATTTGGCTAAAAAGTTATAGCTGAACTCCAGCTAACACTTTTTGAGCAGTTGCAGCAAGCTTCCCCCTCCCCCCTTTTGGAATAAAGGTTTTACATAAACCAATAAAAGCTGACCATTGCTATCACCTGCTGTCAGTATAAACGGTTTGTCTCAATCCTCTAACTGACACCTTTGCTTCACAGTTTGGTCTGTTAAAAGAAGTTGAAAAATAAAAGATTCTCTGGGTGTATTGCTAGGAGGAAATAAAAAAAATGCCTAAAAAAAAAAAAAAAAAGGCTAAAAAAAAAAAAAAAGAAAGAAAACGAATGCAGCCACAACATTGAAGGCCTGATAAACTGCAATATAATCGTTTTTAGTTTAGGGTTTGAACTAGCTTTAAGTGGTGCATTTAAATCCAATCGTTTGCCTAATTCCTGTATAGTTTCTAGATGTTAGGAAAGCCATGGAATTGATTCAGAATTCATGAGACTCCTCAGTAAAGAAGCGTACCACCTATCCCAGGGTTTGGTGTTAGGGTGTTTTAATATTATTATTATATAGGATTTATATAGCGCCAGCAGTGTGTGCAGCACTTTACAATGTATGAGGAGGACAGTACAATTGCAATACAGTTCAATACAGTAGGAATAGGAGGGCCCTGCTCATGGAGCTTACAATCTAAAAGATCTGAGCAGCAGCTGAGAGTGTGTACTCACCTTCCAGTTGAGGGGGGCAATGGAAGTAAAACATTTCAAGAAATTCCCACCTAAACAACAAAACAATGTAAGAGCATTGGAACAAACACACAGAGATAGATAGATAGATAGATAGATAGATAGATAGATAGATAGATAGATAGATAGATAGATAGATAGATAGATAGATAGATAGATAGATAGATAGATAGATAGATAGATAGATAGATAGATAGATAGATTCTATAAGACTTATTATGATAAGGCAGGACATAGATAGATAGATAGATAGATAGATAGATAGATAGATAGATAGATAGATAGATAGATAGATAGATAGATAGATAGATAGATAGATAGATAGATAGATAGATAGATTCTATAAGACTTATTATGATAAGGCAGGACATAGATAGATAGATAGATAGATAGATAGATAGATAGATAGATAGATAGATAGATAGATAGATAGATAGATAGATAGATAGATAGATAGATAGATAGATAGATAGATACTATAATACTCATTATGATAAGGCAGAACATATCAAAGTAGGTCATATTTGATACCAATGTTATATTAAATAATATATGAGCAATGCACGTTTTAATTTTCTGTACTCCTACATATGTGAAATAAATCCCTGTCTACTTATACACATTGAATATATATGAAGCACCTTGAGGTGTATTGTAATCCAAATTCTCTATGATGTTTTAAGAAAAAACTATTTGCTTCTATCATTTAATAAAATCCCATGAATATGATGCACAAACGAAATTAAAGAAACACTATTGAAGAAAGTCTGTGATGCTATAAGTCTCTCTATGATAGAGTTATATGTCACCCTATCAGGATGTCTCTTACCTGGATAAAGACGCTTTTCTTCCTGAAGTTCACTTTTTTTCTGAAGTCTTAAAAAAGTGTCGATGGCAATGTGCCTCAGTATCAGTATACAGAAATAAAAAAGTAAAAAAAAAACTTAAAATCTTTGGATTAATCCTAAATAATAGTAAAATGTGAGATGGGTCTTGCAATCTGTAGGAAGGACAATGCTGAGATATATGGCTGGGCAGGCACTCGGATGGAGGATGAATGGTGGAGAAGAGTGGACCTTTGACAGCAGGGGGGGAAGAAGGAGAGAAGATAAAGATACAGAAGCTTTAGGTAGGAGCTGTCCGCCTCTCAGTGCTGAAGGTTGGACAGAGTCTCCGCTCGTGTGATAGGCCAGCTGTCTGCAGCTGGCTGATGCTTTCCTCGCCTTTCAGCACTTGCCTTTATAATCTCACGCATAATTGGCACTAATCGGATTATTTGCTGCGCTGCATACAGTCAGTAACATGGATAGGTCTGCTGGGTACCACTAATGAGTCACGAGGTGCAGCGCGTCACTGAGCGCACAGCAGCGCTTTAAAAGCCTGGCTCTTCCTCTTCTCACAACATAGCCGAGCCTAGATCCCGAGTGGCAGTCGCTAGTTGTCTCTGTTCTCAGGGAAAAATAAAGGCTAGCTGAGCTGTGGTTTTTTGGTATATAAATCTAGAATTGACCCAGGGTTTCTCTGCTGCCTATTATGATTCTGTTCATCCAAAGCAAATAAATGTTTCATTGAAGATGGGTCCCCAGGATTACAACCCTATCTATGGACTCTCTCGGATTTCATTTTTTTTAGGGTTATTTGACTTCAGACGACCTTGTAGTTTGGAGGTTAGCTGGTATGGTGGGTTTAATTACAAGGTGGATAATAAGTGAGAGTCACACGACTTGTTACTCTGACAGTACATAGCTTACCAAGGTAGAAAAAGAAGTCAAAGTAATTGCAATGGTGAATGGGACGCTTCTTGTATCCTGGATAAATGTAATTTGAAGTTTGTCCCCCAGGTGTATGTGACATGGACTTGCTGCTCTCCAGTGGGTGTGCAGCCTTTTCCTTTATCTCTGGCACAGATTGCTACAGATGCTCTAAGGATCCGAGCTGCTGGCTTTTAATTGGCAATCAACCCTGTAATTGTCAGCATGAAAGCCTTTTAGGGGGCTGTACGCGCAGAGCTGCGCTTTGCAAGCGGTAGTACAGAGAAAGTTTGATTTTCTTCTCAGCATGGGGTAACTGGATTTATGATCTCTTTCCCCTGTAAATAATATGCAGCGGGACCCCAGCAATTACTTTTTAAAATGCATCAGAGACAGAGAAAGATGAAGGGAGGGAAGCGATGGAGAACGTCTCACAGCCTAGCGCAAAACCCTAAAGTACCCAAGCCTGAATCATTCAAGTCAAGAGGCTAGCGATTGGACCAGATCACATAAGCAGAAAAAAAACACAGCGTAATGATACATAATTGGTTCTGTAATAGCATTACACAAGGATAATAGCCTGTTATGGCCCTCTGAACTATTAAGAGCTTCCCTGGCGCATTGCCTTGATGATATTAAAGGGGAACTCTAATGACATTTTGGTTATTAAATGCGTGTAATTAATTTATGCACCGCTGAAAATAAAGTTTGCCTGATGACCCACTCAAGATACATCAGGAGATCTGAAGTCAGACAGCTGTTGATAGGATGATGTTGTCTGCTTTGTGTCTAGACTTATTTTTGGGTCAGGCAAAAATAGAGTTAATATTTCATCAAGACTGTAATGCTCATTGTAAAAAGTGGTATAACACTGGGAGAAAAGGTGCTCTGAGGTTGTCATAATGGGATTTGGGATGTTGTTTTTCCTGATCACATGCTATTCTTTTGGGGGGAAAAAAAAAAAAAAAAAAAGGAACTACTAAATTACACAGATTGAAATATTGTGGTGAGAATTTAAACATCAACATCAGCTAGGGTGTTTGCCCTCTCAAGCCAGTTCACTACAATTCCCCCTTGTATTGTATCGGTTGTAATCAATGTGTTTATACAACAAACATTGCAGAAATAGATTACTTTCCACAGACCCCATCCATTAGCAGGAAGCTTTTCAGAAGCCACCAGGGACTATGCAGGCCTTTTCCTTTTAAGTAAATGTAACCTACACCCAGGTGAAGTCCCTGGCAGATGATCTCTATGGGGTTAAAAAAAAAAAGGAAGTGAGAAACAATTCATCAATCTGTGCAAAAAGAAAATATATTACGGGTATTTGATGGAGGATTACTCAAGAAATGAAAAGAGGAGTTGCTTTATAAACAATGCATTAGGTGGAACTATTAGGGATAAATTAATTTATGCAGTGATGGTAGCTTTACATAGCCCCAGGCTCCTATTTGCAGAATGCATACACATTCTGACCATATCCTGTGTAATTTACTTAGGAAGTGTGGCAGATATATGAGCGATGCTTGTGGCAAGCCTGTAATACAGTAGTGTTGGGATATAGACAATAATTAGTGTTCAGAAGTGATACATGTCAAGGCAAACTATACAGTGTGCTGGAAATGTTACATTTTCTCATCACAAAAAGGGAATGCTCACAGCAGCACTGCTCATTTATAGTTTAAAGGATTGTGATACCAGTGATAGAGGATTTCATATATGTTTTATATAGAGTACATGATTACATATGAAAGATTTATTGGAATTACCAGATATAATTCCTCCCAGTCTTCTAGCTCTAGTTTTTGTTTTAGAGAGCTTCTGCATTAAGTGGCGGTTCACATTTGTGCGATGTGGGAACGCTGCGAATAAGCAGCGTGATCTCACATCGCATCCGCACCTCTGGCAGTTCACACTGCCATATGCGATACGCAGGGGGTGTCAATTAAAAGTTAAAGCGGAGTTCCAGCCATTCACTCACCTGTCCAACGGTCCAGCGATGCGGCCGCCCGAAGCCTCGATCCTCTCCCTCGGCGCCGGCATCACTGCTGTGGGCACCCGGCTGTTACAGTTTGCGGCTTCACAGCCGGGTACCCACTGCGCATGCGCGAGTCGCGCTACGCGCCGTGATTGGCCGGCAATCTTCTGGGACCTCTGACGTGTCCCAGAAGATTGCAGGGAGGGAGGGGGAGAGGAGAACTTCCGTTCAGGGCGCCGCGGCGCTCCGAGCGGAAGTGGGAGCGGGTACCTGTCAAAACTAGGTACCCGCTCCCCCCCAAAAAAATGACGTGCCAAATGTGGCATGTCAGGGGGTCAGGACTCCCTAAAGCGGAAGTTCCACTTTTGGGTGGAACTCCGCTTTAACGACACCCCCAGTTGCGACCGCATATCGTAGTGCGATCTGCAAGTTCGCACAGAATCGGATCGCACTAGTGTGAACCACTATGCGATCCGATTCTGCTGCGGATAAAAAAAAGCCTCAGGTGCGAGTTTAGTGCGGATGCAGTGTATGGCTGAAATTTGCACGGCACATGGGATTGCATGTAATTTAGGAGCAGTGCGCTCCGAATTACATGCGATCTCTGTGATCGCACTAATGTGAACCAGGGCTTAAACCCAAAAGCAAACATTTATTATGTTGCAGCTTACCAATTCTTAGATGTGGTGGCTGCATTTGTTTTCTTTAAGTGGTGTTCCAGCCTCCCCCTCAAAAAATTAACCGGTTGCCGACCGCCGCAAGTACATACACTGCGGCAGTCAGCCCCGGCCAGGCAAAGTGACGTACCGGTACGTCACTAGCCTGTCACTAGCTTGTGAGCCAATAGCAGGCGAGCGCGCACCCCCCCAGCTCGTTCCCTAACAAGTCAGTGTGTGTGACCGGCGGACCCGATGTCCACCGGTCACTCGCGATCGTGCGCTATGAAGGGAGAAAGGCAGGCGGCTAATGTAAACAAAGCCGCCTGTCATTCTCTTCTGTGTAAAAATGGAGATCACACGGTTCTACTATGTAGGACCGTTGATCTCTGTTCTTACACCAGTAGCCATGTCCAATCACAGTTAGAAACACGCCCCTAGGGACATACTTAACCCCTCCTTCCCCAATAAAGTTAACCCCTTCCCTGCCAGTGTCATTTTTACAGTAACAGTGCATATTTATAGCACTGATTACTGTAATAATGTCACTGGTACCCCCAAAAGTGTCAAAAATTTCAGTTAGGGGTCCGATCTGTCCGCCGCAATGTCGCAGTCCCGCAAAAAGAATCGCAGATCGCCGCCATTACGAGTTAAAAAAAAACAACAAAAATTACAAAAATCTTTCCCTTAGTTAGTAAACGCAATAACTTTTGCGCAAACCAATCAAAATACGCTTTTTGCAATTTTTACCAAAAATATGTAGCATACAACAAATTGGCCTAAAATGTTAAAAAAATTAGATTTTTACATTTTTGGGGGAATTTCATATAAAAAATGTGAAAAATATTATTTTTGCAAAATTGACGCTCTTTTTTTGTTTATAGCGCATGATCAAAAAATCGGACAGGTGATCAAATACCACCAAAAGAAAGCTCTGTTTGTGGGAAAAAAAGGAAGTCAAATTCGTTTAGGTACAGCGTTGCACGACGCAATGCGCAATTGTCCGTTAAAGTCACGCAGTGCCGAATCGTAAAATAGGCCCTGGTCAGGAAGGGGGTAAAATCTTCCGGGGCTTGAGTGGTTAAAAGTCAGCAACTACACATACTGTCATGGGTGCGCAAGAGAGGCCGTTCTGGGGGGCCATCATATGACGTCGTCCCAGAACGAGAGCCGCACTGCTCTGCCGTCATTTGATGGTGGGCGGGTGGTAAGTAGTTAAAGTGAAAATTCACAGAACGGCCTTGATGACCTCTTCTGAGGTCTCCTGCTGGCACTCTTGGCTCCTCCTTTTCTTGGTGTGCCATCATAGGAAGCCACTTTCTATAGTGGCACACCCACAGGCTCAATCCAAAGCTGTGCTGCCCGCATCCATTGACACAGACAGCTCGGCCCCACTCCCTCATCACAGTATTTGACTGACAGCAGCAAGAGCCAATGGTTCCCATTGCCTCCGCAAAGTCTGTGAGAGCAGGGAGAGTCACTACAGATAGGCACAGTGCATGATCAAGTGAGGACTAAGCATACTAGGCTACTGTTACCTAAACATGTTTTACCTTTAAGCAGGAATGCTATTAGTTAAAAAAGTTTAGGCTTTAGAACCATTTAAATACCACTTTAACTGCTTGCCAACCATATACAGCAACTTACATATATGATGGCAGAGTGGCCTCCCTGCGCTGGATCACATGCCGATCACCGGGTCCCAGCCAATAATTGACTGCTGGCACCTGGGGATTGGCTCTGAGCTTCACTAAACACAGCTCTGTGAATGTAAACAAAACAGAGCTGTGGTCAGTGACAGGGAATCTTGTTGTTTGTTCATTCCCTGCTAAGAAGGGAAAGAAAACAACTAAATCTCCAGTAAAAGCAGAACACAGTACAGACATAAACCATTGTTGGGCACACATTTAACCCCTTAATTGCCTTCAATGTTAACCCCTTCCTTTCCAGGGACATTAGTACAGTGGCAATGCATATTATTAACGCTGATCATTGTAATAATGTCACTGGTGATGTCAGTGGCAGTTAGACAGTCCCCCCGCATCAGTTAGTGTCAGATTGTCTGCCGCATTAACAGAGTTTCTGCCCAGGCCAATTTTCAGCTTTCAGAGCTGTTGCACTTTGAATGACAATTGCGCGATCATGCAACACTGTACCGAAACTACATTTTTATTGTTTTGTTCACACAAACAGAGCTTTCTTTTGGTGGTATTTAATCACCACTGGGTTTTTTATTTATTGCTAAAAAAAATGAAAAAAGACTACAAGTTTTGAAAAAAAAAAACCCACGTTTTTTGTTTGTTATAACATTTTGCAAATAAATAATCTTTCCTAATGAATTTATGTCAAAATGTATTCTTCTACATTTCTTTGGTGGAAATAACCCAAATCAATGTATCTTTTTTAGTCTGTAGGAAAGTTATAGAATCCACAAACTATGGTTTATATCTGAAAATCAATCAATCCTGATGTACTGATGGCCTATCTCATTTTTTGAGACCCAAAAATGTTCGGACAGTACAGATATCCCCCAAATTACCCTTTTTTCTAGGAAATTAGACAGCCCAAGGTATTTAGTAAGAGGCAAGGCAAGTTTTTTGTAGTTGTCATTTTTTTGTAATAAGTTTTTGGAAAATGAAGAAATTTTAAAAAATGTTTTTTTTTTTTGCCCATACTGCCACCAGTGCAGTATAGTGCCATCATATAAAGTGTGGTGGTGATTAGGGACAGCGATTGGCGACAATAAGATATAAAAAATGAATTAAATAACATATATTTTTTATATTTTTTTCTTTTGCTTTTACTTTTTTTTTAACACACTTTGGCCAGAGCAATATAATGTTTCCATAGTAACATTGTACTACTCTGGGAAAGTAATCAATATTATTTTTTTTAAACATTATGTTTGCATATAGCCATGTATTATGTGGCTATATGCCAGCATTTTACTGAATGAAATTGATTCAGAGCTAATCACATGGTACAGATGGACTGTAATTGGCCCAGTCTGTACCATGAGATCACATTGACCAATCACAGCTAGCAACACAATTGTATACAATGGGTGGCTTGAATGAAATCCATCCATTGTATACAGCTGTCATGTGACCTGCTGTGATTGGTTACAGTGACCAGTCATCACAGCTCTGTCTGGCGGATGCAGCTGGCGACAGATCGTACGGCTGCAATGTCCCTGCGGCCATGCGTGGGGCACGATCTGTAAGGACATCGTATGATGTGAACCCTGATCGATGAGAGGTTCCTTCTGGCGTCACTATGCTATACGCTGGGCAGGAACCTGTTAAAGGAGGTTTGTGAAGTGAGGAGTGTTTCAGCTGGTATTTTTAATGGAAAATGTTCCATTCTTAGATGTAGTGGCTGCATTTGTTTTTTTTTGTTTTTTTTTTTTTTTTTGACTTTTTTGCCTTTTTTTTCAACTTTTGATACTGCCAGTAAATTGGTTACTTTAACAGACCAAGCTGTCCAACAAAATTGGCAAACCGTCTAACACAGACAGGGGCAGTGGCTTGTCCTCCATACGTGCAATGTGTGCAGTGCACACAGGCCCTGAGGATGGTCAGACCCACTTTGCGCTAACATACACTGCACCCATGAAGGAGAATTGGAATTCGAATGTAGGAGACAAGTCTGAGGTGCTGTAGCCATGCCTGCCCCTGCCCACTGCCTAGCCCCTGTCACGGGGAGGAAGATTTACTGGACATGGAATGGGGAGGGGGGATTGTACTGGCGGACAGACTGACAGATTGCCTTGGGTCTGGAATTTGTCCTGAAGGAAAGACCTCCAGTTCCATTCCCCACCACAGGTAAGTCTGTCCCTTAGCACAATCCCCCCAGGGCAGTCCCTCCCCAGTTCAATCTGCTCAGGTCAGTCAGACTGTACTTGGATGGGGGGGAGGGTTAGAGTTGTACTGGGAGACAGACAATGTCCCAGCAGGAGGGATACCTCCATCTACCTGATTTTTTTTTTTATAATCTGACTGAATTGGGGTGGGTTGTACTGGGAGACATACTGACCTGGGGGGGGGGGGATTGTACTGAGGGACAGACTGACCTGGGGGAGACTGTACTGGGGGACAAACAATGTCCCTGCAGTAGGGATTCCTCCATCCACCTTATTATGTGCCGTCTGTGGCCAGCATATATGCACTTTATTGTTCATTGCAGACTCCTGCATTACATTATATATACTGTATTTTACATTACATACTGCTGCACTATGTACGCTATATTGTACATTACACATTATTGCGCTATGTACACTCATTGTATACTACATAAGTCTGTACATCATAAGCATTTATTATTTCAACAGTAGCTGCCTGCTAATCAGTCCCTGACTATTTTATTGAAGTTATTCTTTAACCTCCCTGGCGGTCTGATTATGTCCAGATTTCTGTGCTAAAAGCAGTACATTCTTTTGCATGGAAATCTGTTGTTTTACATTTTAAAACTCACCTTCCCCTGCGAACCCCCGCTGTCCTCCCCCGCCGTCCTCCCGCTGTCCTTCCGCTGTCCTCCCGCTGTGTGCTCGGCCGATGCCAGCACCTGTTTTACGGTTCCTTTCCATGCAAGAATTGCGACGCAGGGGGGGTGGAACCGGCGGCAATTTAAAAAATGTAAATACACTCGCTCACTGGGATCCCCGCGTGTGTGACTCGTGGACCCGATGTCCGCCGGTCACTCGCGATCGCCAGTTACAGAGGGAGAAAGGCAGGCGGCTGATGTAACCAAAGCCGCCTGTCATTCTCCCTTGTGAAACAGCAGAGATCATACGATCATGCTATGTAGGACCGTAGATCTCTGCTGTTACATGAAAAGCCACATCCCTGCACAGTTAGAAGCACGCCCCAAGGGACACACTTAACCCCTCCTTCTCCAATAAAGTTAACCCCTTCCCTGCCAGTGTCATTTTTACAGTAACAGTGCATATGTATAGCATGGATTACTGTAGTAATGTCACTGGTACCCCCAAAAGTGTCAAAAATGTCAGTCAAGGGTCCGATCTGTCCGCCGCAATGTCGCAGTCCCACAAAAAAAATTGCAGATCGCCGCCATTACTCGTTAAAAAAAAAAACAATAAAAATGACAAAAATCTTTCCCTTAGTTCCCTTTTGTGCAATCCAATCAAAATACGCTTTTTGCGATTTTTTTTTACCAAACATATGTAGCACAAAACAAATTGGCCTAAAATGTTAAAAAATTTAGATTTTTACATTTTTTTTGGGAATTTCATATAAAAAAATGTGAAAAATATTGTTATTTTTGCAAAATTGTTGCTCTTTTTTTGTTTATAGCGCATGATCAAAAAATCGCACAGGTGATCAAATACCACCAAACGAAATTCTTTGCCATGAGGTGTCATGTTGAACCTCCAGTGACCACTATGAGAGGGTGAAAACGATAACACCAAAATTAACTCACCTGTTTCCCATGAGACCTTGTAACACTAACAGCTTCTCTATGGCAGGCGACCTACGGCGACCTGTCAGGCGACCAGGTCGCCTGACAGGTCGCCCCAGTGTGAACGGGGACTCAGTGTTGTCACACAAAAAGTTATCATTAAATATTTACAAAAAAGTGAGGGGTGTACTCACTTTTGTGAGATACTGTATATATATACCGTATACATACACAGTTTTGGAAAAGGTTTGTGCGTGGTAAACAAAGTTCCAAAAGCCACCTCTTGAATTTTTGAATAAACGAATCAGAACAACTGTTTGTGCCCCTTGTCTTCCCTCAATATTAGTTCCACACTTTAGTGCAGAAGCTTGCTCATTGTACTATTTTCAGATCACTTTGCTTACAGACAGGAGGCCTGTGCATGGGAGTCAGGAGAACTCCAATCCTCTCCAGGAGTAGGAGAGGTTGCATGGGCAGACAGATGGTGCATGTCTGCAGGAGACAGAGGAGAGAGCTTCACTTTAAGGAACTCTGTGTATTGGTCTGAGGAGCAGACCTAAGGCCTAGGCTTGAGCGCTGAAGCAGCCTTGCGTCAAGAGAGTAAGTCAAGAGTCTAAAGTATTATGATTGTGCAAGTTACAGTAATGGTAGAACCCCCTACCTGGGTAACTGATGTCTTTTGTGAACTTTTCTATTCTTTCAAATAAAAGTGGGCTACCATGCCCTTAAAAATACAGTTTTGGACTTGAGCAACTGATTGAAAATGCACCTGCCGCTTGAGTCTAATCACCCTAATCTCACAATGTTACTCACTTGCGCATGATGTCTTCTATAAATTAATATGAGTGGGTCCTGCAAGCTACATCGCAGGGTTGTGTTGGACAGTCTCTCAGTTTAGCGTTCAGTGTGCTTGATCTATTTTACCCTGCTGGAAATATGCCAGCAAAGGTTTGATCTCAATGCCTCATGTGTAATGCGCTTCCTGTATAATAAGCAAAATTACTTTTTGTAGGGATACATTTAATATCATCCTTCCAGGATTGGGGAGGGTTCATCAGCTTCTGAACCTGATGGAAATGAATAGGTTAGGACTGTTGGCTTTGAGTTGTGCAGAAAGGTGCATTTGTGGCAGGGTTTGTCCATGCCAGGAATATAATATTTAGGTCACGGTCCCAACATTCATACAAGTCCAATCACAAATTAGAGTATGCCCTTTGTCTGGTGGCATATGCTGAGTGTAGCCTGTAATGCTGGGGTCTCAAGATCTGGGGATTCTTTGAGGAATAAGGACTGAGGTTGGCTTGAAAACTAAACACTCGTCTGCAACAAGTGTATGAGTAAAGGTGTGAGTAGGCATGGGTGCTTGAGGTCGGGAAGCAGTTTATTATCTCTTCCTTGATCCTTCCGTGGAGTGTGGTGGGAAAAGCATGAAATTGGCACATAGAACAGCTGCTGTCTGTTGGCAGTGGCTGTGAGAGCTGAGGTTCAAACTTATCTGGCGAAGGAGGAGATCATGTAGGTCCATGGTCATCTCAGGTCAAGGGAAAACTGTCAGTTAGGTCCCAGAATTGAAAAGGGCACTGAATTCTTGGATAAGGAAGCGTCTAAGGGTATCCACTAGGCTTGCAGTGTAGATGGTGGTGGTGGGCCTACTGTCAGGAAAGACTCCCTGGTACCATTTTGGAGACACACTGCAAAGGATAACTTTCTAGAGTGTTAACAGCTTAAAAATAATGCTCAATATGGCAGTTGAAGCTTGCAGCAATGAGTCTACAGATTTAGAGGCTGTTTTGCCCATTTTAAATGGGATATAGATACCAAAAAAAAAACTGTAGACAGCAAGCAGTAGAAAAGTAGTAGCACCCCCAAACGATTATGAATTTCTAGTTCTGCTCTGCCAGTCTTTAGATTTACAAGCTCGCCAACGGGGCATAACAAGAAACCACACAGACCCATAGGAAAAAAATGAATTGGTCCATTGACAGAAAAGAACACCAATGTTCCACATCCATTACCATGGCAGATAATGCAGAACCTAAGAGAACTTGGTGATAATAGGATGAGTACAAAGTTGTGGAGGGAGAGGGTGGGCTTTATTCAGCCAGGGAGCCAGAGAAGGGTAAGTGCACATTGATTAAATTAACACTTATCCTCTAAAATACCTGTGTTATTAAGCTAACACAATGATAGTAAGGGGTTTGAAAATGAATTCTATGGCAATTCAGCCAGCGAAAGTGGATGTATATTAGCTTGTGTAATTAGAAGAAACAAGTTACTGGTCTAAATTCTGTCCAAAGTTTTTCATTGGTTTAAAAAAAAAGGATACAGCATTTAACCACTAGATGACACTACGTTTTATAGTAATTGTCCATGATACTTCATGCCATCTAGTGGCCAAATGCAGTATTTTCAGTCTTAAATCTTTGATTTTTTTTTTTTTTTGTAATACACTTCTAATTACAGCCTGTAAAAGAAAAAAAAATAATTTTTAGCAGGTAGTGGCCTAAACGTTCCCTGTGTTGCAGATCCCCTGGTATCCAAAATGTCTGGATGTGTTCAATATACCTTTTTACTCTTAGTGCTATGGTTCCTACTGACCCCTACCTCACTACTGTGTCCTGTAGCAGGAGGAACGTAGGTGCATTAAGACCCTGATATCCCATTGTGTGATTTGAGTAAAGCTCAGTGTTTGGAACAGAAAATGTACGTGTAGCAACCTCTAGTGTGTGCTAGAAGTAGTGTAGGTTTGTTAGTGTAGGTTTTGTTAGTGTAGGTAAATTTAGTTGGCTTATTTATTAAAAGCATAAAAGCAAACTTACAAAGCGGGACTTGCCTCCCTTTTCAAGTATGCCCAATCATGGATCGGGGATGTCTTTTATAAAGGCGGCTGGAAGCCGGTAATGCAGGTGGGGAAGTGAATTGATTATGACAGATTAAAAAGGGGCAATCAACTGGCAGGGGAGGGGGATCTGTGCATGAAAGTTAAGAAACACAGAGTTAAAGAAAACACAAAAGCAAAGAGAGTACAAAAACACAACTAAAACAGCATATCTGAGACAACTTGAACAATTGAAACAGGGGAGGATCATTGTAAACAGTGGGAAAGATGTCTGTAAATCTTGTTACACTTGATTAAATAAGGTAGATCTAAAAGCAAATGCCAGGAGACAACACAACAAATTATTCCCATGGATCTCAGATAATTACAGCTCCTGTGAAGGATGCTAAGCCAGGAAGCAGAAGGGCATAGATAAAACGGGCAACAAACCAGTACTACCAGTGTATACTGCGATGAATCCAAAACAGTAGACTGACCAAAACGTAAAATAATTAACCACTTGCCGTCTGCTTACATGGACACTACTGCGGCAAAGTGGTCTGTTATCGTCTGGCGGCGTAGACCTACGTCGCCAGACACTCCCCTTTCTCGGCGGCTTGCGCGCGCCGCCGGAGGCTCGCTCCCGCTGTATTCAATCACAGCGGGAGTTGGGCCAGGGGAGGAGCAGCGGCGATCGCCGCTGCTCTTCCCCGATCGCCGGGGATCTAGTGTGGAGATCCGCCTGCTTGTGTAAACACAAGCGGGCGGATCTCCTAAGTGACAGGCAGGGTCAGATTGCAGGGTTCAGCATAGCTGAACCCTGGATCTGTCCTTGTGTCACTCAGTCACCTTCCCCCACACACGTCAGTAAGCACCAGGCATACATTAACCCCTCCCTCTCCAATAAAATTAACCCCTTCCTTGCCAGTGTCATTTTTACAGTAACAGTGCATATATATAGCACTGATTACTGCAGTAATGTCACTGGTACCCTCAAAAGTGTCAAAAATGTCAGTCAAGGGTCCGATCTGTCTGCCGCAATTTTGCAGTCCCGCAAAAAAAATCACAGATCGCCGCCATTACTCGTTAAAAAAAAAAACACCAAAAATGACAGAAATCTTTCCTTTTGTTAGTAAACGCAATAACTTTTGCGCAAACCAATCAAAATACGCTTATTGTGATTTTTTTTTTTTACCAAACATAGGTAGCAGAAAACAAATTGGCCAAAAATTTAAAAAAATTTTGATTTTTACATTTTTTTGGGGGGGAATTTCATATAAAAAAATGTGAAAAATATTGTTGTTTTTTCAAAATTTACGCCCTTTTTTTGTTTATAGCGCAAAAAAATTAGTTTATAGCGCAAAAAAAAAAGTTAAAATCGCACAGGTGATCAAATACCACAAAAAAAAGCTCTGTTTGTGGGAAAAAAAGGACGTAAATTTCGTTTGGGTATGGCGTCGCACGACCGCGCAATTGTCAGTTAAAGTCGCACAGCGCTGAATCGCAAAAAGTGGCCCAGACGTAAGACAGCAAAATCCTCTAGTGGTAAAGTGGTTAAAAAAGTAAAACTTTTATTAAATCTGAACTGTATATGCACGGACCCAGAGAAATTGTATATGAATATTCACAAATTAAAAGGAGCACAAAAAAAGATGACTACTATGCCCTTACTGATAAAAACAGGACCCCCATACATAGTCAATACATACAGTGTATGTGCACCACAATCTGAGCCGGTATCCATCCATCCATCTATCCCCACTCACATCTTCCCCTGTGATATATCCCACATTGATTTTCACTAAGGCTGCTAATTGATGTATTCCACCCTGATACATCCCACTAGAACCAAGACTCCAAAGTAGGAATGGACTTGGAGCCCCTCTGTTATATCTTAAAGTCCCTTTTGGCCATGGATCCCTATTAGGGTTTGATGAGCCTGAACTAAGAGCGCAATGAGACTCTTTTTTCTTCTTTTTGGAAGTTTGTAGAAACTTCCAGAACTGGAGGGTGGGAGTGAGGAGGAGGCGCCATGCATATTTATGAGGCCTCAGCCAATTCCCTGTAGTGGGCTGGAAGGGAGCAGAAATTACCTCATAAATAGACTTGAGCCATGCCAGTAGGGGCAGTTTGGTGGAAGATGGAGATGCAGTTCTGAGGAGACTGTTGGTGGCCCTCAAGGCTGCCCCATAGTCTGGGTGGTGACCTGGGGCTGGGGCTCGGGTGTTGGAGGATTTCTGCTAAAACACAGAAGAGGAAGTCTTCCTGAAGGCACTGGAGCAAGAGAGGACAGAGTGAGTAGCACTGTGGGAACTACAAAGAGGGGAGACTGCCACATGTAGTCGGTCTCTATTGAAAACAGTGGTGTGCTTAAGTCTTCAGCCTTTCCTTAGAGATCTCCTGAGAGTCAGCCGGGTGGGCTGGTGAAGCGTCAGTGGTGTGGCCTGGTGTAAAAGGGCAGATGCAGCCAAATGAGAAGAAGTGGTGCTGGGCTCAGTGAACACAGGGGAAGTAGAGGTGAAAGTGTGAGCTGTGTGACTCCAACTTGCTACTATTAAGGGACTGCGAGCTACTGCCTGTAATGGGCTGTTGCTGTTTCCTTCCTTCGTGTCATTCCAGAGACAGGACAGTTGTAGATACTCCTCTAGCTTCTATATACCTCTCCCAGGACCTCCAGGGAAAAAGCACTCCCAACAGAGAACACTTGGCCTAACCTAAAAGGCCTTTTGCAACCTGCTCATTGCCTCCACCAACCATAAAGAGTCAGGAAAACTACAGCCATCTCTTCTGGATATAGAACTATCTCACTATGAACTTCTTTCATTTTCAGGGTTAGCTAACTACATCTGCATGCTGGTGGGGTATCTGGCTCCCAGATCCTGATTGCCTAGTGCTCCTCCCCTCCTGGCTTTTATTTGGCCACTGACTATACCCATCACATTACTATAGGAAGGACTTCTCTAAAAGGGGGCTATTACTTGCTTATACGTTTTCCCTTTACTAACTATATTATAATAAGAGCAGAGCAATCTAGTGGAGACTTGGAGAAGCTTCTGGAAGGAGGAGGCCAGGAGGTCCTGACCTGCATATTTGAGGGAATCTGGCCAATCCCCCAGCAGGGTGGCTGGATAAGCCCTTAAATATCGCGGAGCCTGGCCAGCAGTGGAGTCGGGTGGAAGAAGGAGTGCTGAGGCTGTTGTAGTAAGGCCTGGGAAGGGACCAGTGGTGTCATTAGGGCTAGAGTCATCCAGTGTAGTAAAACACGGTGTCACCCCCCCCCCCCCATATTTTTGGGTCAGCAGCCCAACATTGGAGCTTGTTGGCTCGATTTTCAGCAGTCAGTAAGGCCCAGAGGGTAGCAGGTTCCTAATGGCTCAGTCCCTAGGACCAGTAATGGATAAGGGCCGACAGGCCCTCTTACCAGACCCAGCTAAACAGCAGCAGGGATCCCTCCAGCTGGATGTTCGCTCACTCTGGGTTGAACATCCGACTTTGGTCAGTAGTGTAGCATGTCTGAACCCTGGCAGTGGCCCAGTCTTTCTAGTGGTGCAGGGCAGCACTGTGGATCCCTCTCTGGTGGTGCGGGTACAGCGCAGCTCTCTCTGGTGGTGTGGGTACAGCATGGCGCTCTCTCTCTGGTGGTGAGAGTACAGCATAGCACTCTCTATGATGGTGTGGGTACAGCGTGATGCTCTCTCTGGTGGTGCGGGTACAGAGTGGTGCTCTCTCTCTGGTGGTGTGGATACAGCGTGGCTTTCTCTGGTGGTGCGGGTACAGTGTGACACTCTCTCTCTAGCAGTGTGGGTACAGCATGGCTCTCTCTCTGGTGGTGCGGGTACAGCTTGGTGCTCTCTCTCTCTGGTGGTGCAGGTACAGGTGCAGGTGGCTCTTTTTCTGGCTTCCCCCAGCATAGTCCTCTTCTCTTCCTCTAGTACTCACTCCCTCAGCTTTTTCCTGGGTTCCAGGCTCTCAATCTCTCCCCCCAGCAGAGTTCATGAAAGGGGCTGTAGTCTGCTCCCTATGGAAAACAATGGATAAGTCAATCTTCTGGGACTACATGACTCATGATGCTCCCCTAGTCTCTTTTGATTGGTCCTCCACAGAACAGACAAGCAGCAATCTGGGTGGAAAAATCAGATAAGAGGCTCTCCCTCTTCAACTGCACTGCTGGCAGGAGAAGGGGGGGGGGGCAGGGGAGATACACTGACAGCCTGCAGCTCACCTCTCCCCTGCCACAGCTCCACTGCTGTTCTCTGGTGGACTGAGCAGGAAAAAGAGCCCGCTGTCACCGCTTCACTGACTGGTGTCATCCCTCTGGGGCCGGTGTCATCTGGGTGCGGTCCAAATCTCCCGCAACCCCATAGCGATGCAACTGGAGGGTCCTCGAGACTGGGGGCTCTGCCTCCAGGCTGGAGCTGAGAAAAGGAAGGAGAAGAAGCATAAGATGAGGATCTCTGTTACCTTTGGGTCTTGTGCAGAAGATACCTAGGCTGACATGGGAAGATCTGGACAGTAGGAGGCTTGAACAAAAGTCTTGCCAAGTGCAGCAGGAATCAAGGGAAAGTGTTGGTACCTCAGATATTCCAGGGTCGTATGTTCAGCTAAATCCCAATCCTTGGACTGGGGCATTCTTCAAAGCAGCCAGGTAAGCTCGTAGTCAAGGCAGCCAGGTGGGCTGGTGGTATCTGTAAGTGTTCCAACTGAATGGGATTCTACTGAGGAGACATGATACTCCTGCAAACAGTTTGGAACTTTGTGCTATTTCACTAAAGGGGACTGAGAGCTCCTTGTTCATAATAAACTTTGCCACTGATCCATAAAGAATATGAATATTCTAGAGGGATTACAGTCTAGGATCTTCATAGAGAAGGAAGTTTGTCCTCATCTGTTGTTCTTCAGGTTCTATACAGGGGTATACAATGTACGGTTAAAAACAAACACACACACACATCATAGGTTGAACTGGATGGACTGATGTCTTTTTTCAACCTCACTAACTATGTAACTATGTAACTATGTAAAGTCAAGTTTGGTATCTCATAATCTCTATACCCCATCCATAAAAATCAAGGGACTGACTTCTTAAGTTTGGATGCAAGCAGAGAATGTGTGTTGCTTAGCTGTGCAGGAGTAGGGGAGCCAGTCACAAGCATCCCCTGTGGGGGTTGTGCTACACCTCAGTAGAAATAGTTGGCAGCTGTTGCTTAGTTCCGTGCCCTGTGCATCTCTCTATTACTGCCTAAAAGCCAAATGCACCCAAGTAAATGACCCCAGACATCCATCAGCAGGACCTGCAACTGCCGAGACAGCTCACTCTATTTTACCAAAAAAATATATGAGCAGCACTTTTGATTCACCTTAAAGTACTTTATAAGTTATCAAAGCAACATCAATGTCAGTTAAAGTGCTCTAAGTGCACAAATTTAGAGGGCTTCACCAAAAGCATTAATGCGCATAAATACATATTTCATTATTAAGCTGTTCATTATAATTATAGATGGGTGAGCTGTTCTTAGCTCAGAGCTCATAGTCCCACCCTACACTATAAAAGATTCCTTCCCACAGGAACCTTTTGCAGTGTGTTGTGGGAGATAGATAGAACAGGGCTCAGTGATAGCTAGTTAGTGTTATTGTGACTGAATGTAGTGTCAGTGTAGTGTTAGTGTAGTGTGAGTGTAGAACAGCCTTTTTCAACCAGGGTGCCTTGAGGTTTCCTCAGGGGGGCCTTGGCAAAAGGCCTAAAAACTGATCAAAAACTGTATGTAAGCCAGCAGGTGGATCAAGCCTGCCTTTTAGTTACACAAAGCCACAGGTTTTCATTATGCACCATTACAACTTTCTAGACACTGGCATTGTAACAACTAATGACATCATCAGTTAACTACCTCAATACTGGGCACTTAAACCCCCTTCCTTCCCAGACCAATTTTCATCTTTTAGCGCTGTTGCATTTTGAATGACAATTGCGCGGTCATGCAACATTGTACCTAAACCAAATTTGTGTCATTTTTTCCCCACAAATAGAGCTTTCTTTTGGTGGTATTTGATCACTGTCAGGTTTTTTCTTTTTTGGTGCACAAATAAAAAAAGACAGAAAAGTTTGAAAAAAAAAAAAAGTTTTTTTGTTTAGGTTATAAAATTTTGTGAATAGATACGTTTTTTCCTGCACTGATGATGCCGCACTGACAGGCACTGATGAGGAGACACTGATTGGGTGGCACTGATGGGGTGGCACTGATGGGGTGGCACTGATATGCAGCACTGATAGGCACTGATAGCTAGCAATGATATGCAGCACTGATGGACACTGATATGTGGCACTGATAGATAGCACTGATATGTAGCATTGGTGGGCACTGATAGGCAGCGCTGATGGGCACTGATAGGCAGCACTGATGGGCACTGATCGGCGGCACAGATGGGCACTGGTGGGCACTGATAGGTGGCACTGATCGGCACTGATGGGCGGCACTGATTGGCACTGATGGGGGGCACTGATGGGCACTGATAGGCAGCACTGGTGGGCAATAATGGGCACTGGTGGGCAGCACTGGTGGATGGCAATAACGGGCACTGGTAGGCAGCACTGATATATGGCATTGGTGGGCAGCACTGATAGGAGGGCACTACTGGCAGGCTGTTTGCCATCCCTGGTGGCCATGGTGGGCATCCCTGGTGGTCATGGGTGGGCATCCCTGGTGGCTCTAGTGGCATCCCCTCCCCCCAGGGCTGCACTGGTAATCAATCATCTGATTACCAGCACAGATCCCCCCTGTGATCAGTGAGTACTTAGAAATACTCACTGATCACCCCAGCTCCAGTATCGATCCTCTTCTTCTCCTCCCTGACAGGATCTGTCAGGGAGGAGAAGAGATCGAAGCCGTTACAACGGCTGTATTTACATTGCATGACGGCTGTGATTCGACACAGCCATCATGTGATCAGGAGGGCCAATCACAGGGCCCTCCTGACGCATCTTGTTGCGCTGTGTCCGAGGGACACAGGCACATCGGGATCGCGCCGCTGTGCGTGCCCGCGGCGGCGCGTGCCCGCGGCGGCGCGATCTCGCTCCTTCTGAAGGACGTTCCGGAACGTCCATTCAGAAGGACGAGACTCCCACCCGGCCGTATATGTACAATGGCCCGGGTGGGAGGTGGTTAATAAGCATCCTTGTTTGACCCTCCTGTACCCCTCTCCCTCAGCACTGGGGTGACATTAGCTGACTGACGAAGAGAAACATTGGAATACTAGTCAGTACCAGTGCAAAAGTGTATTTACTTTGGAAGAATACATCACCTCTAACATTGGTTGACCTATGTGTGGATGTTGCTGCATTATGAAAAGCTATTAGAATAGTTTTTTACATTTTAGAATGGGGTGCCTTGAGACTGTCCATAATTTTAAAGGGTGCTTTGAGATTGTCTATAATTTTAAAGGGTGCCTGAAAAAAGGTTGAGAAACACTGGTGTGTAGTGTGAGTGTAGTGCAGTGTTTAACATCATTACATTTAGTGCTGTATACAGTGCTGTAAATACACTTTTTTTTATTTTTTTGTCGCTGCATCCTTTTTTTTTTCCTGCCTCCTTTTTCAATTTGTCAGCTGCAGTTTGTCTTACTGCGACGCTGGTGTTCCTCCTTTATATGTTTAATCTTTTTTATTGGTTTTGCAGTCACAATAAAACATACCTATAAAAGCAATAACATGTTAGTAAAATACAAACGGGTCAGAGGAACCTGATCATATTAGAGCCTGCATATGTGTGTAATGCATGGTAAGAATACAAGTATCAAGAATAATCAGACCATATACACATGAAGTAGGAAAACATCCCTTAATTCCATACTACAGTTAAGATGAAACAAGATACAAAAACATGGATTTTAAAAGTATGAGGGAGAGCAAAACCTGTAGCTATGTACAGGGACATGGTGTTAACACTATAAAAAGAGCACCTCTGAAACCTAGTTTTTTAATAGATCAGCAAAAAGAGTATATCGAGGAGCAGCAAAAATGGGGGTGGGAGTGGGGGGGAAATTATGGTTGATTAAAAAAAATAAGGGGCCTGTAAAAAGCGCCAAAACAGGTCAGGGATGGTAGCATCCATTTCACGAAAAATGGAGGGGCAGCGAAACCACCTGGAAAGTATACTATAATTCCATTCTTGGGCAATTGAAGATGCTGAAAGATTTTAAGATAAGGGCAAATATTTTAGGCCACTCCAATTCATCTGCTGGTATATTGAATTCCTGCTCCCATTTGGATTGATATAAGGGTGAGTTAGGATAGGACTCCCGCAATAAGATTTGATATAGCTGAGAAAGTGGGTGGTCAGGTATGAAGGACTGGGAGATCAAGGACTCAAACTCCGTAACCGGTTAATCAGGACGTCAAGAGAGGAGTACTGTTTAAGGAAGAAAAGAGGGGGGTTTTTGGTTGAGCTGACCCTTGTGTGCCATAATCCTATTAATTAGAGAAAAAAAGGAACTCCATGATACAAAACAAGTTTTGCTCAGGGAGATAAAGATTTGGTGGACTTTAAAGGCACATATTAAGTAGGCAAAAGACTACCATAGATATAAAAAACATATATTCTTTTATTTAACCAAAGTTTTTTAAAAAGAACAAAAGTTCAAAAACACAGAATTATACAATGACATACGTATTTTTTGAAATAAGAACATTTATCCTATCTATAGGTCAAAATATTAGATATACAGATATTGTAGTAGTTACACTTTGTGAGTATTAGGATAGTGGTCTGAAGAGGTCGACGCGTTTCGCCTTAGTCGACCTCTTCAGACCACTATCCTAATACTCACAAAGTGTAACTACTACAATATCTGTATATCTAATATTTTGACCTATAGATAGGATAAATGTTCTTATTTCAAAAAATACGTATGTCATTGTATAATTCTGTGTTTTTGAACTTTTGTTCTTTTTAAAAAACTTTGGTTAAATAAAAGAATATATGTTTTTTATATCTATGGTAGTCTTTTGCCTACTTAATATGTGCCTTTAAAGTCCACCAAATCTTTATCTCCCTGAGCAAAACTTGTTTTGTATCATGGAGTTCCTTTTTTTTTTTTTTTTTTTTTTACTGTTTAAGGAAATGTTTTAGCTGTGTATATTCCAGCCAAGCATTCTATGAATTGTAACGATCTGGGAGGATTCAGACACTGTAGAGGGTTATCATTTTTCCACCAAGAAAGAGATCTAGAACGAGTTAGGGTAAAAGAAGAATTGCCGAACAAGGAATTCAAGGGGCTCGGTCTTGATGAAAACAGTCCCCTACTAAAGTACCAGCCCCATATATGCAAGGTAGCGCTAATGAGGATCAGTAAAGGTCCTTTGAGGCCTATTACTAGGTTCAGTCCATAGTAAAGAAGTGAGGTCAGGAGAAAGTAGGGCATCTTCAACTTGAGTCCACAATTTAGACAACCTACTATGGTACTAGTCCAGTATGCGAGGTAGGGACGCCACCTGAGAATACAAGGTAATGTAAAGCAAATCCACCCCTCCTCAACACTTAGGAAAAAAGAGGGTAGACTGGCTAATCCTTGTTTTTTTTAATATGTCAGATGTAGGATCTAATGGTTTTGTGAATAGAGCAAAACAACGCCGGGAGTGGAGGGAGGAGGAGGGCTTGAAAAGTATATAAAGGTTTCAGAAAAATATAAATTTTCATTAAGTTTATATGGCCAAACCATAAAATGTTGGGTTTATCATATGAGGTAAAACAATCAGGTGCGTAACAGAGGGGTATAGTTAAGGTCCATCCGGGCAGATAGATCATACGGAATTTGAACACGTAATATTTTATGGCTTTGTGTTGCCATTTAAACGTAAAGTTGCTTCAAATTCTAGATACAATAGGATGGGGCAAGGAGATAATCAGGGCCTCAGTCATATCATAATTCATTTTGAAATTGATTACTGGGGGGGGGGGGGGGGGGGCGTGGCTAGCCGAGGACCTGGATGGTAGCTGTGTGAGCTAGCTCTCTTTCACAGGCTCCTTTTACAGTGGCTTACAGCACACAGAGACTGGCAGAAAGACTATCAGACCTGTGGTGAGAATCCCCAGATCACCAGAGACATGCCACAGCAGGACTAAGCAAGATCTGTCTGGACCCCAGAAACTTACTCTTTCTTCCCCATGGCAGGGGACAGGCAGCAGCATAATGGAGGACAGCAGCACACAGGAGAGCAGCAGCATGAGTCATCACACACTCATCAAAAGGACCTTCTTTTTGCAGCTTTCACTCTTTTTTGTATAACAAAGGGATATTTTGTATTAATATTTGCTGCCGAATTAATATCCTCAATTGCGCTTTTCAGTGCAGCAAAGTTCTCCACGTACCGCAGTTTTATTAGGTGCAAATTTCTATGTGGCAAGCCCCATTAACAAGACTGAATGCAATAGATAAGAAATGCATTTGGTTTTATTAATATAATTATTATTACTGATATTATTATTATTGTCATTTATATAGCACTAACAATTTATGCAGTGTTTTTTATACTGTACATTCATATTAGGCTCTCCTCCTAAGGAGGCTAGAGGCTAGGGCCAATTTTAGCATGAACCACTACCACCATGTCTTTGGAGTGTTGGAAGAAACTGGAGTACTTACTGTAGAGGAAGCCCAAGAAAGCACAGAGAGAACATGCAAACTCCATGCAGATAGTGCCCTTGAGGGGATTCTTTTAAAACTCTAACTGCATCATTTTTATATATAGAGGAGAAGACTAGAGTTGAGCGAACACCTGGATGTCTGTGTTCGGCGGGTTCGGCCGAACTTTAAAAAAAAGTCTGGGTCCGTGTCCCGGACTTTTGCCGAACTTTTCCCAGACACCGAACCCCATTGAAGTCAATGGGGACCCGAACTTTCAGGCACTAAAATGGCTGCAAAACGTAGTTAAGAGCATGGCAAGTGCTCTGCAAACAAATGTGGATAGGGAAATAACTTAAAACAACAAAAAAAAAAAAACAGAAAAATAAAACAATGTTCTTCATCTCTGAAGGACGAGGCCCATATGGAGTAGGAGGGAGGTTGAGGTAGTGGTGGATGTGGCGGTGTCATAGGCGTGCGCACAGGGTGTGCCGGGTGTACCTGGGCACACCCTAATCACCTAGGGCACATAGCATTATCGCTCTGTTTGCCAGTGAGGAGATGGGAAAGATCTCCCTCAGACCTGCTCTGCTCTATTTCTCTTTGCCAGCAGGGAGAGTAATGTATCGGGGCCATGTACATGTAGGTAAACACATGCATGTGTATTTAAACTTTGGGGTGCACACCCTAATGCAATAGGCTGCGCACACCTATGGGCGGTGTAGGTGGAAGCGGCGGTGGAGGAGGACCAGGGCCGGATTAAGAGCATCATGGGCTTGGTGCTGAGGATTTTGAAGGGCCTTAAGGGCCGTGCCTTGGCATGCACCCAGAGGAGGAAGGGTGCAGCCATGCATGCCTAATTCAACATGGGATGCTGTCTCTGAAGCCCATAAACACATCCATGCATCAGCAACTGTCCCTCCTTGTCCGACCTTCGTGCTGTGTGGGGAGGTTCTGAGGGAGCTGCCTGGGGAAGCAAGCATAGAAGCCAGACTTCTGTGTTTACAAGTGACAGAAGAGCGGTAACAGTGAATATGGCCAACCCGGGGCCTATATAAAGGTAGGGGCCTGGAGCTGCAGCTTCAATAGCCCCTACATTAATCTGGCCCTGAGGAGGACGAGGTAGCCAACACTGCTTCTTTTCACAAATTTTAAATGAGGGTACACCCCAAAAGAGTGAGAAAGAGCAAAAATAGAACAATGGCTGGGTAAGGTCGGTATCCATCGCTATTCTGCACAAGTCCCGTGGGATCCATGCCTGGTTCATTTTAATGAACGTGAGCTTGTCCACATTGTCTCTGGACAGGCGGCTGCGCTTGTCTGTGATAACGCCCCCAGCCGTGCTAAATACCCGTTCAGATAATACACTGGCTGCAGGGCACGCCAGCACCTCCAAGGAGTAAAGGGCAAGCTCAGGCCATGTGCCCAACTTGGAGACCCAGAAGTTGAAGGGGGCAGACCCCTCATTCAGTACGTCTAGGCGTGTGCACACATACTGCTCCACCATGTTAGTGAAATGCTGCCTCCTGCTAAGACGTTCCATATGAGCTGCTGGTGCTGCTGTTTGTTGTGGCGTGCTGACAAAGCTTTTCCACATTTCGGCCATGCTAACCCTGCCTTCTGAGGTGCTGGCGGTGCCCTGGTTGCATTGGTGACCTCTTCTTCCTCCTCCTCCTCCTCTGCCTTGTGCTTCCACTGTGGCCCCGCTGTCAGGTGGGAATGCCAGCAGCATCGCGTCTACCAGCGTGCGCTTGTACTCGCGCATCTTGCGATCGCGCTCCAGTGAGTGAATTAAGGACGGAACGTTGTCCTTGTAACGGGGATCCAGCAGCATGCTGTAACGCTCCTTGCGTTTCTTATAAGGTGTGGATTTTCAGCTGCAGAAGTAGTTCCACGTCAGTAGTCATGTAGGAGATATGCTGAGATACCAATCCCAACCTCAATGACTCATCATGTATGGAAGGTCTTATTTCAGCCAGTAAATACACACAGTAATTAAGCTGGTTCCTAGTGTGACTTTATATACATGTGGTAAGACAATGATAAAGGTCTTAGGGATAGGTTTGAGTGGAAGTGGTAGGTGACAGACACTTGAGGTGAGACAGTGCAGATGGATGCAGGAAGGGTTAGCGATCATGTATGATAACAGATGACAGAGTAGCAGGTGCATACAGGAGAGATCAACCCAGTGCAGGAAATAGTAGCAGTAGCCTCAAGAGCTAGCAATCTAGTTATGCAGATGTAAAAGACAGTCCTTGCTATGCAGAGCTAAATAGTGTAAGCCTAGTACAAGTCTATAGAGATTTCCCCTGTGGGGTACTTAGCACTAATAGCGATAGCCGAAGGATCGCTCAGGAGATGCGGATGATCCAGTAGCAGGATGCAGGGATCAGCGCAGCGAGGTTCGTCAGCGAGGAGAGCTTGCAAGCATGGAAGCTTCAAGCAAGATTAGTATCCAGGTACTGGTGTTTGAACGAACACATGTGAGTGAGAACCGACGCCCTAAATAGCCATCTAGTCCGGCGCTGGGTGATGACAGCTTCAGCCTTAAAGGGAAACACACCTATATGTGTTTCTTCTGTCTAGGTAGATGGAAATCACCCGGAATAAATGTGATAGGAGGCACTGAGAGTGCCAGAACCTTACATTACCCCCCCCCCCCCGTAAGGCCGGCTCCGGAAGGCCTCTAAGGCTGGTTGTTGATATAAGAATCACATGAGACTGGTTGCCGATGCGAAAATCGGAAGGAAAAAAAAAAAAAAATTCTCTTTTTTTTTTTTTTGCCGATATGAGAATCGGAATGAGACTGGTCTCCGATGCGAGAATCGGATAAGACTGGTTGCCGATAGGAAAATCGGAAAAAAAAAAAAAATGGTTGCCGATATGAGAATCGGATCAGGTTGGTAACCGATCTGAGAATCGGATCCCTTGTTGCCGATATAAAAATCGGATCAGGTTGGTAGCCGATGAGAATCGGATCCCTTGTTGCCGATATAAAAATCGGATCAGGTTGGTAACCGATGAGAATCGGATCACTTGTTGTTAGGGTGTCTGCTACATGGACCCCTCACTAGAATCGGACGCATAACCATCCGAAGTAATCCTAGTAGACCTAGCAACCAATGCTTCTTCAAACATCCTCAGATCCTTCCTACATACCACCGTGCCATTGGAAGCACGTACGCAGTCAGGTGCAAGAATCTCTGTATTTTCATCGGAAGCCAGAAATGTGCTTGCAAAAATAGGAGTATCCTCAGGAGGTGGTACAGGAGGGTTTTTTGAACGTGGTATAAAGTTCACTGGAGTTGAAGGAATATCTATTCCAATATTTGTTAATTTCTGGGTGTCCTTCACTGATATAGAACGGGGACAGGGCTGGCAACAGCCTTGATAATTTCCAGGCTGTTTTTCAGGGAAGACCCTTCGGATTTGCCTGGCCTCCATTGGGAGAGCCTTAGGCCTATGGGGTCTGGTTGGGCAGAATGTAATGAAATGTCCTCCTTCACCACAATAAAAACAAAGGCCACAGATTCTCCTGTGATCTCTTTTTTCTTGTGAGGACAACCTAGCATGTATGGCACCAATCTCCATAGGCTCCTTATCCATCTTTGTAGGATCAGGGTCCAAATGGGATGTGTCAGAGTGACAAGGTCGACTGTTTGAGGCAGGCTCGGACCATGACCAGGCAGGATCACCATATCTACTAGGTCTCCTTTTTTCCTTAGGTAGCCGGGGTCTGTGGTTACCTGGAGCGGGTTTAGGAGTGGGGTCAATAGCTGAATTCTGAGAAGAACTGGATAATGGCATTTCCATTTTTTCAGACTTCCTTTCTCGTAGTCTTCTATCTATGGTGATACTGAGTTGTATCAATGTATCCAGGGTTTTTGCATCTCTGCTCGGGCGAGCTCGTCCTTGACGGCTTCTGATAGGCCAAGCCTAAATTGGGTTTTCAGAGATGCATCATTCCATCTTGAATCAAGGGTCCATCTCTTGAATTCTGCAACAAAGTCTTCTACAGGCCTTTTTCCTTGTTTCAAGGATCTTAACTGAAGATCGGCAGTACTCTGCCTATTGGGGTCATCATATAGGCTAGTGAGCTCTGCCAGGAACAAGGCATAGGAGTTGAGAAGCTGGTCGTTTTTTTCAAAAAGAGAATCTGCCCAGGCTCGAGGATCGCCTGATAGGTAAGAAATAATAGTACAAACCTTAATGTGATCAGTAAGGTAGGTACGAGGTTTTAGCAAAAAAAGTAACTCACATGCGTTTTTAAATTCGCGAAATTTTTTGCGATCGCCTGTAAATACCAAAGGGGGATTTATCTTGGGTTCAGGAGACTGTGCAGAGGTAAGTTGTGTCAGTCTAATTACCTGCTGCGACAGAGCCTGATTGTCGTTTTTCAATTCAGCAAGTGCGTGTATTAACGCAGATACCTGCTGTTTTAATTGTGTCACCTGAGTGGCTACTTCTGCTGAATCCATTTTTTGGGTTCGTTCAATCTGTAACGCTCCTTGCGTTTCTTATAAGGTGTGGATTTTCAGCTGCAGAAGTAGTTCCACGTCAGTAGTCATGTAGGAGATATGCTGAGATACCAATCCCAACCTCAATGACTCATCATGTATGGAAGGTCTTATTTCAGCCAGTAAATACACACAGTAATTAAGCTGGTTCCTAGTGTGACTTTATATACATGTGGTAAGACAATGATAAAGGTCTTAGGGATAGGTTTGAGTGGAAGTGGTAGGTGACAGACACTTGAGGTGAGACAGTGCAGATGGATGCAGGAAGGGTTAGCGATCATGTATGATAACAGATGACAGAGTAGCAGGTGCATACAGGAGAGATCAACCCAGTGCAGGAAATAGTAGCAGTAGCCTCAAGAGCTAGCAATCTAGTTATGCAGATGTAAAAGACAGTCCTTGCTATGCAGAGCTAAATAGTGTAAGCCTAGTACAAGTCTATAGAGATTTCCCCTGTGGGGTACTTAGCACTAATAGCGATAGCCGAAGGATCGCTCAGGAGATGCGGATGATCCAGTAGCAGGATGCAGGGATCAGCGCAGCGAGGTTCGTCAGCGAGGAGAGCTTGCAAGCATGGAAGCTTCAAGCAAGATTAGTATCCAGGTACTGGTGTTTGAACGAACACATGTGAGTGAGAACCGACACCCTAAATAGCCATCTAGTCCGGCGCTGGGTGATGACAGCTTCAGCCTTAAAGGGAAACACACCTATATGTGTTTCTTCTGTCTAGGTAGATGGAAATCACCCGGAATAAATGTGATAGGAGGCACTGAGAGTGCCAGAACCTTACACATGCCCACCCAGTAATCAGCACAAGTTAGAATGTGGGCAACTCGGCGGTCGTTGTGAAGACACTGCAGCATGTAATCGCTCATGTGTGAGAGGCTGCCCAGAGGCAACGAAAGGCTGTCCTCTGTGGGAGGTGTATCGTCCGTGTCCTCTGTATCCCCCCAGCCACGCACCAGTGATGGCCATGAGCTGGCCTGGGTGCCACCCTGCTGTGAACATGGTTCCATCTCCTCCTCCAGCTCCTCCTCCTCATCCTCCTCATCCTCCAGAACTGTGCCCCTGCTGGACAATTGTGTCCCTGGCGTTTGTGTGTGCAGGAACCCACCCTCGGAGCCCCTTGTGAATAACTGCCCTGAAAGCCTTGGAAATGTTACCTCTTCATCCTCCTCCTCCTCATCCTGTGCCACATCCTCTTCCATCAGCGCCCGAATTGTTTTTTGAAGGAGGCATAGAAGTGGGATAGTTAAGCTGAGAACGGCGTCATCGGCACTGGCCATGTTGGTGGAGTACTCAAAACAGCGCAACAAGGCACACAGGTCTCGCATGGAGGCCCAGTTATTGGTGGTGAAGTGGTGCTGTTCCGCAGAGCGACTCACGCGTGCGTGCTGCAGCTGAAACTCCACTATGACCTGCTGCTGCTCGCACAGTCTTTCCAGCATGTGCAAGGTGGAGTTCCACCTTGTGGGCAGGTCACATATGAGGCGGTGAGCGGGAAGGCCGAAGTTACGCTGCAGCGCTGACAGGCGAGCAGCAGCAGGGTGAGAACGCCGAAAGTGCGCACAGACGGCCCCCACTTTCTGCAGCAGCTCTGACATATCAGGGTAGTTTTTAAGGAACCTCTGCACCACCAAATTCAGCACATGCGCCAGGCAAGGGATGTGCGTCAAACCGGCTAGGCCCAGAGCTGCTATGAGATTTCGCCCATTATCGCACACCACCAGGCCGGGCTTGAGGCTCGCTGGCAGCAACCACTCATTTGTCTGCTGTTCCATGCTCCTCCACAACTCCTGCGCGGTGTGTGGTTTTTCTCCCAAACAGGCAAGTTTTAAAACTGCCTGCTGTTGTTTACCCCTGGCCGTGCTGAAGTTGGTGGTGAAGGTGTTACGCTGTCCGGATGAGGAGGCGGTAGAGGATGAGGAAGCGGAGTAGGAGGAGTTAGGAACAGGAGGCAAACTGAAGCGCCCTGCAATCCTCGGTGGTGGAAGGACATGCGCCAAATTGCTATCCGCCTCAGGCCCATCCGCCACTGCATTTACCCAGTGTGCCGTTAGGGAGATATAACGCCCCTGACCGTGCTTACTGGTCCACGTATCAGTAGTTAGGTGGACCTTGCCACAGATGGCGTTGCGCAGTGCACACCTGATTTTTTCCCCCACTTGGTTGTGCAGGGAAGGGATGGCTTGCCTGGAAAAGTAGTGGCGGCTGGGCACGACGTACTGTGGGACAGCCACCGACATAAGGTTTTTAAAACTGTGCGTCTCCACCAGACAGAATGACAGAATTTCAAAGGCCAAGAATTTTGAAATGCTGGCATTCAGGGCCAGGGATCGCGGGTGGGTAGGGGGGTACTTCCTCTTCCTCTCAAGTGTTTGGGAGATGGAAAGCTGAACGCTTCCACGGGACATTGTGGAGATGGTTGGTGACCCAGGTGGTGGTGTTGCTGACAGATCCTCTGTTTGCGGGGTGGCAGGTGCCGGTATCACTACAGATGTGGCTGGAGCGGCCGAGACTGCAGCAGAAGAGGAAGCAGGATGAGCCAGAGACGTTTCTTGGTTTTGAAGGTGTCTACTCCACTGCAGCTCGTGCTTTGCACTTAGATGCCTGATCATGCAGGTTGTGCTCAGGTTAAGAAGGTTCAGCCTCGCTTCAGGCTCTGATTGCACAGGGTGCAAACCACTCGTGTCCTGTCATCAGCACATTTTCTAAAGAACTTCCACGCTAGAGAACTCCTTTGAGCTGACTTTGGTGCGCTCGTTCCCTTGCTGCGTTGGGCAGTAGCAGGCGTAGTGTCTAGGGCACGGCTCCGCTTCTGCACCCTGCTCCCTCTTCTGCTGTGCTGGTGGCTCTGTGCGACCACCGCCTCTTCCTCCAAACTACTCAGGTCACCTGCATGACGTTTATTATATGTGGGGTCGAGGACCTCATCGTCCTCCACATCATCTTCCACCCAGTCTTCACCCCTGCCCTCCTTGTCGGTCTCCACAATTCTGAACGCCGCAGCAGTTGGCACCTGTGTTTCGTCATCATCGGAGACGTGCTGCGATGGTCCTTGCATGTACTCATCTTGAGAAATAAGTGGTTGGGCATCGCTGCACTCAATCTCTTCCACTTCTGGGGCAGGGCTAGGTGGATGGCCCTGGGAAACCCTGCTGACAGAGTCCTCAAAAAGAAGAAGAGACTGCTGTATGGCTTGGGGCTCAGACTGCTTGCCAGATTTGCAAGGGGGTGAGGTGAAAGATGGTTGGACATTGGCTGCAGGTGCCAACTCTGACCTTTCTGCAGTAGACTGGGTGGGAGACAATGTGAAGGAACTGGAGGCACTGTCAGCAGCAAACAAATCTACTATCGCCTCTCTGTGTTCTGGCCTCATCACTTCTAGAGGCGTATGATGCCCTACCAAATACTGATGCAGGTTCTGTCGCCTATTAACACTTGAGGAAGGTGATTCACTTGTGCGTGTAGCTGGCACAGATCGACCATGTCCTCTCCTTGCAAAAGGAGCTCTACCAGCAGCACCACGACCCAGGCCACGGCCCCTATTTGACGGTCTCCTCTTATTTCTGTAATTTAAGATCTTGACCTAGAAAGGTGTTTATTGAATAGCGGAACAAAACAACAACAGTATCGCACGGGTGTATCTCACAGTCAAATATTCAAACTATGCCGCAATTTAATGTTTTTTACCCCAAAAGGGTGTATATTGAATAGCGGAATAGGATAAAAAACGGTGTATCTCACACGTACAAACACAGACTAGGCCCCGATTACAATTTTTTGTACCCTAAAGGCAGGATGAGGAAGAGGAGTAGGAGGAGTTGGGAACAGGAGGCAAACTGAAGCGCCCTGCAATCCTGGGCGGTAGAAGGAGATGCGCCAAACAAATTTAAAAAGGTGTATCTCACATGTACCGATACAGACTATCCCGCAATTTAATTTTTTACACTCAAACAGGGTGTATATTGAATAGCGGAATAGGACAAATTTTACAAAACGGTGTATCTCACACGTACAAACACAAACTAGGCCCCGATTACAATTTTTTCTACCCTAAAGGCCGGATGAGGAGTAGGAGGAGTTCGGAACAGGCAGGAGGCAGACTGAAGCACCCTCAAATCCTCGGCAGTATGAGATGCGCCCAAAAAATTGGAAAGGTGTATCTCACACGTACCGACACAGACTATCACGCAATTTAATTGTTTATACCCAAAGGTTTTGATTAAATAGCGGAATAGAAAATATGATCAAAAAAAGTGTATGTATCTCACACGTACAGAACCATACTAGGCCCCAATTACTATTGTTTGTACCCCTAAAAGGCTGGATGAGGAGTAGGAGGAGTTTGGAACAGGCAGCACCCTCAAATCTTCAGAAGTATGAGATGAACCCCAAAAACTTGGAAAGGTGGATCTCACACGTACCAACACAGACTATCCCGCAATTTAATTGATCCCCAAAGGTTTTTATTGAATAGCGGAATAGAAAATATGATCAAAAAAAGTGTATGTATCTCACACGTACAAAACCACACTAGGCCCCAATTACTATTGTTTGTACCCCTAAAAGGCTGGATGAGGAGTAGGAGGAGTTTGGAACAGGCAGCACCCTCAAATCTTCAGAAGTATGAGATGAAGCCCAAAAACTTGGAAAGGTGGATCTCACACGTACCAACACAGACTATCCCGCAATTTAATTGTTCTCCAAAGGTTTTTATTGAATAGCGGAATAGAAAATATGATCAAAAAAAGTGTATGTATCTCACACGTACAAAACCACACTAGGCCCCAATTACTATTGTTTGTACCCCTAAAGGCAGGATGAGGAGTAGGAGGAGTTTGGAACAGGCAGCACCCTCAAATCTTCAGAAGTATGAGATGAACCCCAAAAACTTGGAAAGGTGGATCTCACACGTACCAACACAGACTATCCCGCAATTTAACTGTTCCCCAAAGGTTTTTATTGAATAGCGGAATAGAAAATCTGATAAAAAAAAGTGTATGTATCTCACACATACAAAACCACACTAGGCCCCAATTACTTTTGTTTGTACCCCTAAAAGGCTGGATGAGGAGTAGGAGGAGTTTGGAACAGGCAGCACCCTCAAATCTTCAGAAGTATGAGATGAACCCCAAAAACTTGGAAAGGTGCATCTCACACGTACCAACACAGACTATCCCGCAATTTAACTGTTCCCCAAAGGTTTTTATTGAATAGCGGAATAGAAAATATGATCAAAAAAAGTGTATGTATCTCACACGTACAAAACCACACTAGGCCCCAATTACTATTGTTTGTACCCCTAAAAGGCTGGATGAGGAGTAGGAGGAGTTTGGAACAGGCAGCACCCTCAAATCTTCAGAAGTATGAGATGAACCCCAAAAACTTGGAAAGGTGGATCTCACACGTACCAACACAGACTATCCCGCAATTTAATTGATCCCCAAAGGTTTTTATTGAATAGCGGAATAGAAAATATGATCAAAAAAAGTGTATGTATCTCACACGTACAAAACCACACTAGGCCCCAATTACTATTGTTTGTACCCCTAAAAGGCTGGATGAGGAGTAGGAGGAGTTTGGAACAGGCAGCACCCTCAAATCTTCAGAAGTATGAGATGAACCCCAAAAACCCCAAATATCATTCAGCTCTGCTGCAGGCCACATTTTAATATTTTTTAACCCAAGGCTGTATATTGAATAGTGGAATAGAAAAAAGTGTATGATTTTTGAAACCACTCAATAATAGCACATGTGAACTGAACACTGAACACAGCAGTGTATGATCAGTCAGCACAGCACAGCTGAAGGAAAAACACTGCACACAGTGACTGATAGAAAAATACTTTTCTCCCTCCTCCTCAGTGGGCAAAAAAATTGTGTTCACTGCACCCCACACACAGCAAAATCGATGTGGACCACTGACACCTGCCTATCTCCAGCCTCTCCCTAAATAGATTGATAAGATCGTAGATCGGTCACTGCAAACCCCTCCCACACAGCCAAATCGATCGTAGAAAGCTGACCCTAAAAATCAGCAGCAGCCTCTCCCTAAAAGGATTGATAAGATCGTAGATCGGTCACTGCAAACCCCTCCCACACAGCAAAATCGATTGTAGAAAACTGACCCTAAAAATCAGCAGCAGCCTCTCCCTAAAAGGATTGATAAGATCGTAGATCGGTCACTGCAAACCCCTCCCACACAGCAAAATCCATTGTAGAAAACTGACCCTAAAAATCAGCAGCAGCCTCGCCCTAAAATGCCTACAACTCGCCCTGCCTAACACACTCCGACCTGTCCCTCAATTCTATGCGGACACAAATGAGTTTTGCCTGCCTGTCTGTCCCTAATCAGCAGCCAGCACGTATGTGTGCTCTGTCCCTGAACTAGTACACAGCAGAATGACGCCGCACGGCGCTGGCTGGAACTTATAAAGACTTGGTCACATGCTTCAGATGGCCAATCACAGCTACTAATACATTTGTAGGCATGGCTGGGATGGCTTAAGGCACACCAGTTAAACGCTTGTTGATTGGCTGTTGAAAGCCCGCCATGAAAAGCGCACCAATGCATGCAAAACCCGGAAATAAAACGACCGAACACGGATTTTTACCCGAATATACAGTAAAGTCTGTGTTCGGGTAACAAAAAAACAATTATTCGGTACGAACACGAATAATACAGTCCGTGTTCGCTCAACCCTAGAGAAGACGAGTTAAAATCACTGTCACCCCATTTTGGAGATGTTCTCCCCCATTCTATCCTTGCGGCATCTGTACAAGAAATAGGGGGTGTTGTCGTCATTGAGACAAAAAGACACAGAAAGTAGTAAAAACACTGATGACATTCTTGCCCTTCCTCACACTACTAAAAATGTGTTGTTGTTTTTTTTGTCTGTGTCCCTGTTAGAAAAATTTCCCATCAGTGCATGTCCTGACAATAAGTGAAGAGAAATTTCCCAATAGGGACTCATAAAGCAATAAAAACCACTAACCAAAACTAAACAAAATGTTTTGGCTAGAACTGGGCTATAAGGTTTCCTTTCCCAGAACATAAAGTTGTGTTGGCGTCAGTCTATGGTAATACTGGAAGACTCTAAGGGAATATTAGTAAAAAAAAAATGTTTCCCTTAATCCAGTCAACTTATAACCATTCATAAAGATAAGGGCCCTATTTTAATAAGACCCAAGGATCACTGGGAAGGGGATGCTGTTGTGGTTTTATGCAGCTCTGCCTCTTACAGGATGCTCGCTTGTGAGTTGACAATGAGTAAGCTTATGCATTAGCGCAGACAATAACATCTGATTATTGTCTATAGGCAGTCAGTGATGGAAAAGTAAAATGATAATTGGATTAGCTGGCCAATTTTTCAACACAAAGATTTTAATAAAAAATTGTACTAAAATTTAATAAACAATTTGCATATCTTACTATCTAAAACACTGAACAAATATCATTGGAATAAATCCAAGCTAAGTTCTTCCATCTCCTACATTTGATTTTAAAAAAATATAAATTTTTCATTAAATTAATAATAGTAGTAACCACCCACAGTAAAAATTGATGTAAGGCTGCATTTAGATGTGCAGCTGTTATTGCCACAGCGCTTTCAGATGCACTTGACAGGTAGCGAGGAGAGAATATTATTATTTATTATAATTATTATTATTAATATTATTATTATTATTATAAAGGATTTTTATGGTGCCAACAGTTTACGCAGCATTTTACAACACACAGTATGTAATTTATTCATTGCTGGTTTAACCCTGAAAATTCTGCACCAATGTGCATCAACTGCTTTGCTGTGAGGCCCTTATTTGCTTCAATAAGTTGCAATTAGCGGTACTACCCACCGAGAGGAATCATTTTTGCTGTGGCATGTGTATACCTACATCTGGCTACCATTAAAGTTTAATGTATAGAGAGAAATAGCCGCACTCCAACTTGAAGGTGAAAAATATAAAATCTGTTTTATTCGTATCCAAAAGATAAAATCAATTCAAAGTGTATCCATAATACAGTCAGAGACAAGAGATGAACGCATAGTAGTTGACGCGTTTCACAGATAAACATCCTCTTAGTCGTAACCGACTAAGAGGACGACTAAGAGGACGTTTATCCGTGAAACGCATCAACTACTATGCGTTCATCTCTTGTCTCTGACTGTATGATGGATACACTTTGAATTGATTTTATCTTTTGGATACGAATAAAACAGATTTTATATTTTTCACCTTCAAGTTGGAGTGCGGCTATTTCTCTCTATACATTACAGTTGCCTGGACTGCGGATCCTTGCTGCACCTTAATTTGATGGTTGGGATTACCTTATCACTGGAGCGGTTCTTTTGCCCTTTCTGCTGATCTGTGACTGTGTTACCATTACAGTTTAACCACTTTCCATCCAAGGCCGTTGTATGATGTCATAGACTTTGAGTGGAGATATCTGAATAATGCCTGCTATCATTCAGATATCTTTTTTCTGCCGGCGATTCCCTGCAAAGTAAAAACAATCATAGTGGCTGTTTAGCTGCTTGATTGTTTTTACAGGTGGCGGGAGTGACGTAGTGTCACTTCAGGCCTCGCCAGATGTACACACTGCCATGTTTTTAGCTGAAAAGGCTGAGATCTTTTAGACCCCACATCTCTCTTTAAAGAGGACCTGTCATGCCCTATTCCTATTACAAGGGATGTTTACATTCCTTGTAATAGAAATAAAAGCGATCAAAAAAAAATTAAAGGGAAAGTTAAAAAAAAATAAAAGAACAATAAAAAAAAAAAAAAAAAAGTGAAGCGCCACCACATGCAGAAGTGAATGCATATCTATATTGCGCCCGCATATGTAAACTGCATTCAAACCACACATGTGAGGTAGCACTGCAAACATTAGAGTCAGAGCAATAATGCTAGCCTAAGACCTCCTCTGTAACTCTAAACAGGTAACCTGTAAAAAAACAAAAAGTGTCTCCTATGGAGATTTTTAAAAACTGAAGTTTGCCGCCATTCCACGAGTGCGCAATTTTAAAGCACGGTATGTTTGGTATCTACGGTATTTACTCAGCGTAACATCATCTTTCACATTATACAGAAAAATCAGGCTAACTTTAGTGTTTTTTGTTTTTTTTTATTAAAAAACACACTTTTTTCCCAAAAAAAACGCATTTCAAAAATTGCTGCACAAATACCATGTGACATAAAAAAAGTTCCAACGACTGTCATTTTAATCTCTAGGGCCTCTACTAAAAATATATATATAATGTTTAGGTGGTTCTGAGTATTTTCCTGCCAAAAAAAAATTATAATTTTTACATGTAGAAGAGGAGTGGCAGAATTGGCTTGGGTTGGAAGTGGTTAAAGTGTTTTTCCACTTTTGCAGGTAAATTTGAGAAAACTGCACTATATATTTGTTCCAATTAGCACAGAGGACAAAAAAAAGAAAAATATTTCCTACCTGCAACCACTTCAGTACAGGGCACTTTCACCCCTCTTCCTGTCCAGGCCAATTTTAAGCTTTCAGCGCTGTCGCACTTTGAATGACATGTGATGATGTGGCGTGCATGATCATGTCATGCAACACTGCACCCATATGATATTTTATTAATTTTTCCTACATAAAAGGAGCTTTCTTTTGGTGGTATTAATCATCACTGGCTTTTTTATTTTTTTGCTAAATAAACAAAAAAAATGTCAATTTATTATTTTTTAAATAGCATTTTTCTTTGTTTCTGTTATAAAATTTAGCAAATAAATAATCTTTCGTAACAAATTTAGGCCAAACTGCATTTTGCTACATTTCTTTGGTAAAAATAACCCAAATCAGTGTTTATTATTTAGTCTGTAAAAAAGGTATAGAGTTCACAAACTAGTATATACTGAATACATGAATCGGCTAGAATCGATCAATCCTGATGTACTGACAGCCTATCTCATTTCCTGGGGTTCAAAAACACTAGGACAGAACAAATATCCCCTAAATTACCTATTTTTGAAAAGTGCAAGGTATTTAGTAAGAGGCATGGCTAGTTTCCTGAATGAAACTGATTAATTTAGTGTTTACTTTTGTGATTAGCTTTGATTGGCAACAGCTAATCACATGGTACAGATGGGCTCTGATTGGCCCTGTCTGTGTCATGTGATCCCTGTAACCAATATCACAGCTAGCAACACAATTGTACACAATGAAGGGCATGAAAGAAAGTCATCTATTGTTTACAATTTGCACAATTGATCTGCTATGATTGGTCACAGCGATCACATGGTACCAGCGGCAGGATGATACACTGATCAGCCATCAGCTGTGTCCAATGGACACAGCAAGTGACAGATCATGCCAGAGCACCGTGAGGTGCGTTCTGGAAGGATGTCATATGACGTCCACCCAGAAACAACGAATATCCTGCCCAGTCATCATATTACAATAGGCTGGGCGGAAAGTAGTTAAGATGTAATAATATCATGATTAATTTTAATAATTTATTGAGAGTCTCACAGTGGCTCTGTCCCCACACAGAACTCATTAACATATAATGCAGGAGGGTGGTTTCTAAATTTTTAACCTTTTGTTAGGAAAAACAGTGTTCAAATCTAGTTTATAGCTGATAATAAAGAACAGCAAACACAGTTCAGACAGGGATAACTAAATTAAACTTTGCTTCACAGCGCCCTCCTAAACATCACAAAGCAAGTAAAGCATGTAAAGTTACCAGACTAGTCTTCCTGTATCAGGCTTAGAGGTTGGCGGCAGACTCTTATGTATAAAACCTTGGATGTGGATGAGCGTCTTTGGCTGTTAGGATTCATCTGGATCAGAGGCTGTGTGATCCTCTTTTAATCACTCAATGTACAATTGACCATTGTAGAAATAATGGACCACAGCATGCAGTAAGAGTCAGTGTGTTTATTGGTGATAGTGGAGTATCGTGTTTACACCTTTATATGAATTATACACTGTGGTATAAGATTCTGGCAGGAATTACTACTTTGGGACTTTTTATACACCTGATGTTTCATTTCATCTAGTTTGAAGCGCTGCATTATGTTTTTATATTGTTTTTTACTATTACCAGTGTTTAGTGCCAGCTGCTGCTCCTATTTACTCATAGAAGTGCAGTTGGTCATACAATTTACAATTTTTCTGTACAATTTCCTTTAGATTTACATTCAACTATGTAGTGAAGAGATACAAACTGAAAGTTTTGTCAGGGTTGACCTCATATTATATGTAAAAGCAAAAAGTGTTGTGCTAAATATGAATTTCAGAAGCACCAAGTCCACATTCAAGGGAAGAAAACCACAGAAAAGGTGTCCACTCAGAGTCGATCACTCTCCTTATGGGTGATAATAGAGAAGAGCCGCCACCAAGTGTAAACACACTGACTCTTACCAGATATTGGTGACCCTCATCACAGGGGTCATAGAGCGCAGAGATCTCACAATCAGGAATCAGTAGCAGAAAGAATCCTCCCAGTGCTTAAATTTGTAATAGCCTGTCTCCCTTTCACGTGGACTCCTAAGCGCATATGGGGATAAGGCAAGATAAGTCTCATAGTGTAGTATGTTTAATATAAACTACTTTATTAAAAACATCAAATAGCAACTCACATTTAAGCAGAGTATATACAGTGTGTCATAAATCCTCCAGTAGAGTACACGTGTGTTAATTTCCAACCAACAAAATGGCCGCCACGTCCCCCATCCCTGTTGACGTCACTCACCGTAGGCTCCTCCTGACGTGTTTCGTCACTAATTGACATCGTCTGGGGTGTGGCCAAACAATGGTGACGATCTATATATAGTGAAAAAGACAGGTGGGCATTGCGTTCTGGAAGCAGGAAGTAGAATACCAAGTGTTCCAGCCCCCGGAAACCATGGTACAAACAAACTGCAGCCACTTATACAAACACACAAATAACGTGTGTGGACCATCACGATCCTCAGAAAGAAATGAAAAAATGTACTCACATCAATTCTGTAATGACTCCTACAAGCATAGTATTACACTGATTATCATATTATAAGCCATATACACAATTAGTGTTATAGGAATAACGGGGAATAGCACCATCCACCTGCTGGAAACCAATTTACTGGAAGATATATAACATTACATAATAATACTATGAAAACATAACCTTACATCATATATTTAACACAAATGATACAAAAATCATGAATATACAAAATACTTGAATGGCACCAAAAATATATAAAATTTACTAGCGAAACACAGACTGGACATAAGTACTCTTATAGTAGACTTAAAACTGAGAGTATATCCCAAATATAACACCACAAAACCTGTCTATGCCTAATCAGGTATCATGGAACCCTAAAAAGTGATAAACGGATTAGCAGTTATTGATAAAGGAGTTTAAGTCCCATTCGATATTTAACCCGAATGGGGCATAAGATTTGGTTTTATAAATCCAGTTAGTCTCGAGTCTCGAGACTCCCCTGGCCATATTGCTACCTCTCCAATTTCCAGAAAACTTATCAATCCCAAGAAATGTAGTGCCCTTTGGGTTCCTCCCATGGAATAAATCATAGTGTCTTGATACACTATGTTTCGGGTAGCCCTTAATAATATTGGCCACATGTTCCTTCAACCTGACATGTAGCATCCGAATTGTGCGGCTCATGTATTCAAGGCCGCACAGACATCTGATAAGGTACACCACATGTTTGGTTGAACAGGAGATAAAGGGCTTAATCCTAAATTGTGATGACTAAATTGATGAGTAGAATTAGAGCAGAAGGAATCCACTCTCCTATCTTTGATGATATTGAGTTTACAGATGGCACATTTCCTACATGGAAAATAAAAACCCTCATGAAAAAAGATACTGTCTTAGGGGGATCTAAGATGTTAGGAGCCACCTGAGCTTCAAGGGAGGAACACCTCTGAAGACCACCGATGGTGTGTCAGGCAAAAGAGGGCCTAATAGGCCATCATTCCGTAACACGTGCCAATGTCTACGCAGATTTTTTTTTTACTGAGAAATGTTGAAGAGAATAGGAAGAGAAAAATGCATGTTGGAACAACTCGTTCCTCTCTCGTACCCTAGGTTGTAGCAATTCTTCCCTATTCCGTAGGTCGGCACAGACTAAGGCATTGTTAAGATCCTCCTCTTTATAGCCTCTCTCAATAAATGTAACTTTTAACACGGAAGCTTCACAAAGAAAATCCTCCCTATTAGAACAGTTGCGCTTAAGCCACAAGAATTGACTGACATGAATGGACCTCAACCATGCCAAATGATGGCAACTGGTGGTGTTGATGAACCCGTTCCTGTCAGTCTCCTTAAAGTAGGTGGACATCACGATCTGACCCTCCACTATCCTAATATTTAAGTCAAGAAAGTGAATTTCAGTTTTGCTAAATTCATGTTGCAGAACAATACCCCTATCATTGTTGTTGAGTGTGGTCATAAATTCATTAAGGGAATCAAAGTCGCCATCTCATAGGAGGAGGATGTCATCGATATACCTCCTCCAGAGCACAAGCTCTGGCCTGGCCCTAATACCGATGACATCCTCCTCCCACTTGGCCATAAAGAGGTTGGCCATACTGGGAGCGAATTTCGTACCCATGGCAACCCCTCTTTTCTGTAGATAAAAGGTGCCACTGAACCAAAAATAGTTATGCCCAATTGCGAAATCAAGGAGGGATAGTAGAAATTGCCTCTGGAAGCCCAAAAGGGTGTCCTGCTCCAAGAAATAAGAAACCGCTTCTCTTCCATGCTGGTGGGAGATAATCGTATATAATATTATATGGTTTTTGGTAAATCTAAAGAAAAATTGTACAAAAAAATTGTACAATGTATTTACCAAGGCTGGCCATAGCCAGAGTGATTTTCTTTCCTGCAACCATGGGTTGCAGAAACAAAATTGCTTGATTCCCCAATAACAAAGAAAGTGTTGACAGAGGGATCTCTCCCACCGAGCCATTGTGTTCACCAGCCATGGGGTGGGGTGGGGGTTGTGGTGTGTGGGGTAAAATCCAGAAGGCTGGTTGTACCCAAGTTGATCGATCGATCAACTTGGTTATGTTCAGCCTGCCCATACATGGTTTGAATCTCGGTCGGTTCCTGCTGAACCAACTAAGATTCAAACAATCTATGTCTGAGTTAAGGATTTTAAACAAGTAAAAATCACTTAAAAGGGTACAGACCTACAAAATGTCTTATAAACTATCCTGAGCTACAACCTTCACCTAACCCTAAGCAGCTGGCATTTAAAAATCACCTAAAAATGTGTATTTGTAAAAAATGCTATGCTAAATGCAAATAAATCTTATCTAGTACATCAAATCATACACCACATACCCAAGCACCTATTGTAGACAGTATGACCAAAGACAAATATACATACTTTTCTATGTATTATTGCATTTAGTGATATATAATATGTACATGGGTATGTAGTATATGTTTTAAAAAGGAAGAAAAGGGAGTGGGCGTGGCACTGCTAATGATATGCAACAAATATATAATACTGAAAAACAATTAATGTGTCATAAAACATGAAAGTAAAATCAGAAAAACAAACAGTATATATCAAACGTGCATAACCTTAATCAATGAAGTGTTTAACCATAAAGTGAATAAATTGTGTTGTCCTATAACATAAAGTCAATTGGTGGGATCTAAAAGTCCTTTAAAATGAGTGAGTAAAAAGACGGCACATTCCACACAAACAAGCAATGTCTGTGTAACACTCATGACCCCTACCCCCCCGTGTAGTTGCACTCACCAGATGGATCTCCCCATTCCCAGCCCGCAATATCAATAACTGCTCATGGATAAAAAGAAAAAAAAAAAAATGCGCTACCAAGAGAAAAGCAAACAAATATAAAACTATATGAAATATACAAAGCTGGATATAGAAGACAATCCTTGTAGTATCACCCCATACACTGAGAATAAAAAAAACGGTATGGAGTGGAGCTACAGTATCTCAAAAAAGTAAATACACCCCTCACATTCTTGTAAATATTTTATTATATCTTTTCATGTGACAACACTGAAGAAATTACACTTTGCTACAATGTAAAGCAGTGAGTGTACACCTTGTATAACAGTGTAAATTTGCTGTCCGCTCAAAATCACTCAACACACAGCCATTAATGTCTAAACTGCTGGCAACAAAAGTGAGTGCACTCGTGAGTGAACATGTCAAAATTGGGCCCAAAGTGTCAATATTATGTGTGGCCACCATTATATTCCAGCACTGCCTTAACCCTCTTGGGCATGAAGTTCACCAGAGCTTCACAGGTTGCTACTGGAGTCCTCTTCCACTCCTCCATGAAGATATCACAGAGCTGGTGGATGTTAGAGACCTTATGCTTCTCCGCCTTCCCTTTGAGGATGGCCTACAGATGCTCAATATGGTTTAGGTCTGGAGACATGCTTGGCCAGTCCATCACCTTTACCCTTAGCTTCTTTAGCAAGACAGTGATCATCTTGGAGGTGTGTTTGGGGTCATTATCATGTTGGAATACTGCCCTGTGGCCCAGTCTCCAAAGGGAGGGCATCATGCTCTGCTTTATAATGTCACTGTGCATTAAAATACTGCCCTGTGGCTCAGGGAGGGGATCGTGCTCTGCTTCAGTATATCACAGTACACATTGGCATTCAGGGTTTCCTCAATGATCTGTAGCTCCCCAATGCCGGCAGCACTCATGCAGCCCCTGACCATGACACTTCCACCACCATGTTTGACTGTAGGCAAGACACACTTGTCTTTGCACTTCTCATTGGTTTGCCACCACACACGCTTGACACCATCTGAACCAAATAAGTTTATCTTGGTCTCATCAGACCACAGAACATGGTTCCAGTAATCCATTCCCTTAGTTTGCTTGTCTTCAGCAAACTGTTTGCGGGCTTTCTTGTGCATCATCTTTAGAAGTTTTACATTGGTAGTTCATGTGGAGTGATCCCTTAAGTGCCACATCCCGGACTAATAGTCAAAAAACCGAATGGTTCCCCTTTGGGTGGGACTTTTTAGGCACTATTGTATCAAAGATTACACATAGGTATAGATAAAAAAGAGATAACTTTATTGAGAATAATTACACAAATTGGTAAAAACAAAGGCAAGCAAATTCATGCGTCACATTACACAGTTGAACATCCACCATATAGCCCCCGGGTAAACACCCGACGCGTTTCCGATTAAAGATACACTCCTTCTTCATGGGTGCCCTAGGAGGGTGGTCTGTAAGTAATTGGTATATATACAAATGTTATAGATAATAAATGTCAAATCTAATTGAGATATTTGAACAAAAAGTAAATCAAAAAAACACTTACATGGTTCACTGTAATGGTTGAGGAAAGAATGCCTGCCTGCTAGGCTAAAAAACAGGACATCAAAAATGCCGATGTAGACCTATGGGGTGCCGTCTGGAAGTTGTAGGTGTTGCTTTTCACAAGGTAAGCAGTGACTTATAGAATTAAATTTGGTTGAGATTGCTTGCTCACCAGGCTCATGCAAGAGGCTGGGTGGGAATAGCTGAAACCCCAGGTGTGGCAATCCTGCTGGGCAAAAGCCAAAAAAAGGGGGGTTCATGATATGTGTCATATGTAGGGGTAAGAGGACAAAGAGAGGTGAAGAGGTTTTCCCTATAGAGGATCCCCAGCAATGGGCAGTGATGGGTTCTCCAGGGTAAAGAGGATGATCCTACCTTCTCACACACAGGAACCTACCTAAGGAGTCTGTCCCCAACCTACTGTTGGGCAGACTTTGCTGATCCTACAGCAGACACTCAATAGTCCATGTTTTTTCTCTTCACACAACAAATGTCCATTGAACATGCCCCTTTTCTCTTCACATTGAACATGTCCCTTTTCTCTTCACATAGAACACATTCCTTTGTTTTTCTCTTCACCCAGCAAATGTTCCTTTTCTCTTCACATAGAAATAGTTCATTTATTTCTTTTGCACATAGAAACAATCCCAGACCTCACCTTGAGTAGTCTTCAGTCTTAATTCATTTTCCCTTCACACAGAAAATGTCCATTGGTTTCTTTTCACATAGAAACAATCCAAGACCTCACCTTGAGTAGTCTTCACACTTTTTACCCTCCTCAGCGCACATCGCTTCCGGAGGCATTTCCTTCTCCCATGCTCACACAGCGTCGGGAGGCACACATCTGACTGTCCTCCTCTACTAATACAGCGTCAGAAGGCAGCAATCAATAGACTTCCTCTGGACACATTATAGAGGCCTTAATTTCCTCATTCTGAACAGCTGAAGTTTTTTCAACTTCCTGCTGGCTACTTCTGCAGCCAACACCCTATAGTAATTGGTGAATTGTCTAAACCAAGCAGACATGTATCTCCTGTCTGTGACAATATCCACAAATTTACCTGACTTCCTGTCACACTATATTACTTAATAACACCCCCATGTACCGAAAGCTATGGCGAGAAGCCAAAACAAACTTTGATATGTGGGCAGATGCTCAAGAATGTATAAATAAATCCTACTCTGATTTACAATACCATAAGTTTGGCAACAAGTCAGGGAAACTCTTAGCGAAGATGTGCAAAGGAGCACATGCTCCCACACATGTAACCTCTTTGAAAGACACCCAAGGTAACACATGCTCCTCCTCCACTGATATCTGCTCCGCCCTTGAACAATACTATACTAATCTATACAGTCTAGACACCTCTGACCCGAATGCTGCCTAGGAAAAAGGAATCCCCTTCCCCTTATTGTCCCCAACTCAACTCCCAGGTCACCAAGCAAGAAATACACAAAACGATCTCCTCCTTTGCCAACAGGAAAGCCCCTGGCCCAGACGGATTCACCCCCTAATTATGAAAGCTTACAGCTCACACGTTGGGACTAACGTGTGAGCTTACAGCTCACACGTTAGTCCCAACCTTAGCGAGGGTTTATCAGACAATCTTTCAAGGGGGCGAATACCTCCCCTCTGGCTACCAAGCACACATTAAACTGATAGCCAAGAAAGGTAAAGATCCCTCAGAACCCAGTTCCTACAGGCCAATCTCACTTCTCAATCTAGACTCTAAAATTCCCTCTAAGATTATTGCCAACAGACTAGCCAAAATTATGCCCTCCCTTATCCATTTGGCCCAGGCTAGCTTTACAAAAGGCCGATCTGCCTCTTCCAACATTCGTAAAGTCATTGCGGTTTTCGAACATGCTAAATCTAATACAACCAAGCATGTGCTGAATTTGGTGGTGCAGAGGTTCCTTAGAAATTACCCCGATATGTCAGAGCTGCTGCAGAAAGTGCAGGCCATCTGTGCGCACTTTCGGCGTTCTCACCCTGCTGCTGCTCGCCTGTCAGTGCTGCAGCGTAACTTCGGCCTTCCCATATGCGACGTGCCCACAAGATGGAACTCCCCCTTGCACATGTTGGCCAGACTGTGCGAGCAGCAGCAGGCCATAGTGGAACTTTAGCTGCTACACGCAAGCGTGAGTCACTCTGCGGAACAGCACCACTTCACCACTAATAACTGGGCCTCCATGCGAGACCTGTGTGCCTTGTTACGCTGTTTCGAGTACTCCACCATGACGCCGTTCTCAGCTTAACTATCCCACTTCTATGCCTTCTTGAAAAAACACTTTGATGATGATAGAGGATGTGGCACAGGAGGAGGAAGAGGAGGAGGAGGAAGAGGTATAATTTCCAAGGCTTTCAGGGCAGTCATTCACAAGTGGCTTTGAGGGTGGGTTCCTGCACCCACAAACACCAGGTACACAATTGTCCAGCAGGGGCACAGTTCTGGAGGATGACAAGGATGAGGAGATAAAGGAGGAGGAGATGGAACCATGTTCACAGCAGTGTGGCACCCAGGCCAGCTCATGGCCATCACTGGTGCGTGGCTGGGGGGGATACAGAGAACACAGACGACACACCTCCCACATAGGACAGCTTTTCGTTGCCTCTGGGCAGCCTGGCACACATGAGCGATTACATGCTGCAGTGTCTCCGAAACGAACGCCGAGTTTCCCACATTGTAACTTGTGCTGATTACTGGGTGGCCACGCTGCTGGATCCCCGTTACAAGTACAACGTACCGTCCTTAATTCCCTCACTGGAGTATGATCGGAAGATGTGTGAGTACAAGCGCACGCTGGTAGATGCGCTGCTGGTGGCATTCCCACCTGACAGCGGGGGCACAGTGGAAGCACAAGGCCAAGGCAGAGGAAGAGGTCACCTACACAGCCAGGGCACCGCCAGCACCTCAGAAGACAGGGTTAGCATGACTGAAATGTGGAAAAGCTTTGTCAGCACACCACACCAAGCAGCAGCACCACCAGCTGATATGGAACATCTTAGCAGGAGGCATCATTTCACTAACATGGTGGAGCAGTATGTGTGCACACGCCTAAACGTGCTGAATGATGGGTTTGCCCCCTTCGACTGGTCTCCAAATTGGGCACATGGCCTGAGCTTGCCCTTTATGCCTTGGAGGTGCTGGCCTGCCCTGCAGCCAGTGTATTATCTGAACGGGTATTTAGCATGGCTGGGGGCGTTATCACAGACAAGCGCAGCCGCCTGTCCAGAGCCAATGTGGACAAGCTCATGTTCATTAAAATTAACCAGGCATGGATCCCACAGGACTTGTCCGTACCTTGTGCAGAATAGACATGTATACTGGCCTTACCCAGCCATTGGTGTATTTGATCTTTCTTACTCTTTTGGTGTGTACCCCAATTTAAAAAAAAAAAAGTAATTAAAAACCAAAACCAGTGTTGGCTACATTGTCCTCCTCCACCGCCGCCGCTTTCACCTACACCACCACATCCACCGCCACCTCAACCTCCTACTCCATATGGGCCTCATCCTCCTAGATAAAGATGATTATTTTTTATTCTTATGTATTTTATGTTATTTTAAGTTATTTCCCTATCCATATTTGTTTGCAGAGCACTTGCCATGCTCTTAAGAAGATTTTGCTACCATTTGCAGCCCTCTAGCCCTTTCCATGTTTTTTTTAGAGCCATTTTAGTGCTCCAAAGTTCGGGTCACCATTTACAATGGGGTTCGGGATCGGGGTAAAGTTCGAGTTAAGTCCGGGTCACGAACCCGGACTTTTCTTTCAAGTTCGGTCGAACCCGCCAAACCCAAACATCCAGGTGTTCGCTCAACTCTAATTGCTAGCAGTGTAGGGAGGGCCAGGTATGTGTGTGAGGTATGGAGAGATTTCTTTCTTTACATCATATCAGACAGTGCAGCGCCAGTGAGTGAGTAGCAGTGTAGGGAGGGCCGGGTACCTGTGTGAGGTAGGGAGAGATTTATTTTTTTACATCAGATACAAGTCAGAGTATTGTTCATCGATCAGTTGTGAACATTTTATAATTGTCACAGACCTGTTTAATTATAGATCACTTCATATATCAGTCAGAGTATTCATTGGTCAGTTGTGGAACATTCTATATTCATCACAGACCTATTTGATTATAGATCACTTCAGATATCAGTCAGAGTATTCATTGGTCAGTTGTGGAACATTCTAATATTCACAGACCTATAGGGTTATAGATCACTTCAGATATCAGTCAGAGTATTCATTGGTCAGTTGTGGAACATTCTATAAGCATCACAGATCATCCATCTATAGGATTATAAATGACATCAGATATCAGTGAGAGTATTGTTAATCGGTCAGGGTTGAAGACTGCATTGAAGATGATGTGGAGTACGATGAGGTCCTTGACCCCACATGGAATGAACGTCATGCAGGTGACCTGAGTAGTTTGGAGGAAGAGGCGGTGGTCGCACAGAGCCACCAGCACAGCAGAAGAGGGAGCAGGGTGCAAAAGCGGAGCAGTCGTGCCCTAGACACTATGCCTGCTACTGCCCAACGCAGCAAGGGACAGAGCACACCAAAGCCAGCTGACAGGAGTTCTCTAGGGTGGCAGTTCTTCAGACAATGTGCTGATGACAGGACACAAGTGGTTTGCATGCTGTGCAATCAGAGCCTGAAGCGAGGCATAAACCTTCTCAACCTGAGTACAACCTGCATGAGCAGGCATCTAAGTGCAAAGCACGAGCTGCAGTGGAGTAGACACGTCAAAAACCAAGAAAGGTCTCTGGCTCCTCCTGCTTTCTCTTCTGCTGCAGTCTCGGCCTCTTCATCCACCTCTGTAGTGAGACCGGCACCTGCCACCCCGCAAACAGAGGATCTGCCAGCAACACCACCACCTGGGTCACCAACAACCATCTCCACAATGTCCCATGGAAGCGTTCAGCTTTCTATCTCCCAAGCACTGGAGCGGAAGAGGAAGTACCCCCCTACCCACCCGCGATCCCTGGCCCTGAATGCCAGCATTACAAAATTCTTGACCTTTGAAATGCTGTCATTCCATCTGCTGGAGATGCAGAGTTTTAAAAGCCTTATGGCGGTGGCTGTCCCACAGTACGTCGTGCCTAACCGCCACTACTTTTCCAGGCAAGCCATCCCTTCCCTGCACAACCAAGTGGGTGACAAAATCAGGTGTACACTGCGCAACGCCATCTGTGGCAAGGTCCACCTAACTACGGATACGTGGACCAGTAAGCAAAGTCAGGGACGTTATATCTCTCTAACAGCACACTGGGTAAATGCAGTGGCGGCTCGGCCTGAGGCGGATGGCAGTTTGGCGCATGTCCTTCCACCATCCAGGATTGCAGTGCGCTTCAGTTTGCCTCCTGTTCCTAGCTCCTCCTACTCCGCTTCCTCATCCTCTACCGCCTCCTCATCAGCGTAACACCTTCACCACCAACTTCAGCAAAGCCAGGGGTAAACGACAGCAGGCATTTTTAAAACTTGCCTGTTTTGGGGGAAAAACCACACACCGTGCAGGAGTTGTGGAGGGGCATTGAACAGCAGACCAATGAGTGGTTGCTGCCAGTGAGCCTCAAGCCCGGCCTGGTGGTGTGCGATAATGGGCGAAATCTCGTAGCAGCAATAAACTCTTTTGTCCACTAAATAGGTGCAGACAGGGCCGCAATCAACTTTTTTTGCCCCTAAATGTTTTTTTTTTTTTTATTGCAAGGCGCAATACAACAGTATGCAATGGGTGTATGTCACTGTAACATATGCGGATAGGGCAGCAATAAACTCTTTTGTCCCCTAAATAGTTTTTTTTATTGCACGGCGCCATACAACAGTATGCAATGGGTGTATCTCACTGTAAAATACGCGGACAGGGCAGCAATAAACTCTTTTGTCCCCTAAATCGTTTTTTTTTTAATTGCACGGCGCAATACAAAAGTATGCAATGGGTGTATCTCACTGTAACATATGCGGACAGGACAGAAATAAACTCTTTTGTCCCCTAAATAGTTTTTTTTTATTGCAAGGCGCAATTCAACAGTATGCAATGGGTGTATGTCGCTGTAACATATGCAGACAGGGCCGCAATCAACTTTTTTTGCCCCTAAATGTTTTTTTTTATTGCAAGGCGCAATACAACAGTATGCAATGGGTGAATCGCACTGTAATGTATGAATGAAAAACTGAAAAATATTTTTTTTACCCTAAATACTGTAAAAGAATTATTTTCCCCTCACATTGGTGCTTTTTGAAGAGCAGGTTAGAAAAGCAATGTCTGTCTGACATACAGCCTTTAAAGTTAAATATGAAGGAAATTTTTTGTTTCTTTTTTAAATGCAGATTAAGCACACACATATGCACTGAGGTTGCATGACATGTGCAGCACTGCACGCCTAACAACCAGGTTGAATACTGTTGTTCTATTCCGCTATTGAATAATAAAAAAAAAATAACCCATTTGAATGAAAAACTGAAAAATAATTTTTTTACCCTAAATACTGTAAAATAATTATTTTCCCCTCACATTGGTGCTTTTTGAAGAGCAGGTTAGAAAAGCAATGTCTGTCTGACATATAGTCTTTAAAGTTAAATATGAAGGAAAAAATGTTTTTTCTTTTTTAAATGCAGATTAAGCACACACATATGCACTGAGGTTGCATGAAATGTGCAGCACCGCACGCTTAACAGACTGATAAAATGTTTTTGTTTCTCCCTTCTCCTCCTCACTTGGCTTAGGTCAGGGCATAAAGATCGTTCACTGCACCCCCACACAATACAATCAATGTAGATCGCTGTCTGATTAAAGCAGATTGTTCCTAACTATGCTTTCCCTACAAGCAATCTCTCCAGCCTGGCCCTACAGTAAACTACTCTCTACCTCCGGGCAAAAAAATCGTTCACTGCACCCCACAAAATCAAATCAATGTAGATCGCTGTATGATAAAGCAGATTGTTCCTCCTATGCTTTCCCTACAAGCAATCTCTCCAGCCTCGCCCTATAGTAAAGTCCTATCTCTCCCTCAGCAGCAGCAGTCAGGAACCTCTCCCTACAGTAGTATTAGCAGAGTGATGCGCGGCGCTGTGTGACTCCAGCTTATATAGAGTCTGGGTCACATGCTGCACTGGCCTATCACAGCCATGCCATTAGTAGACATGGCTGTGATGGCTTCTAGGGTACACCAGTTAAACGCTTGCTGATTGGCTGCCTTGCACCTGTTGAAAGCGCGCCATTAAAACTGCGCCAAAACATTAAAATAACGTTACCGAACAATGGACAGTACACAAATATACAGTGAAATGTCCGGGTTTCGGGTCTGGGTACTGAATACCCAAAAGTCCGGTACGAACACGAACAATACAGTCCGGGTTCGCTCAACCCTACTAGCAATGTCTCTGCACTGTCTTACAAACTCCAAAAAAAACTACTCTCTCCCTGCCTCAATCACATGCCTATCCCTGTCTCATTGCCCGCACAATGACACTACACGCTGCGGCTGCGCAAGCAGCCTTTATGTAGTGTGGGGTGTATACGTGGCCCCTGAGCCATGATTGGCTAAAGGCAGCCTGCCTTTAGTCCAATCATGGCAGAGATCATTTGATTGGCCAAAGCATGAGGCTGTAACGCTCCTGCGTTTTCTGAAACAAGATGGATTTGCAGCTGCAGAAAAACTCAACTCAGCAGTCATGTAGAGATACGTTGAAATACCAATTCCAATTCCCAAGACTCATCACTGTGGTCTGTCTGATTCAGCATACAAATATATACACTCAATAAGATGTTCCTGGAGTGATAGATGTATATAGCAGTATAGTGGTGATGAGCTGAAGAGACAGGTATGAACAGTGACAATAGGTGAACAGCAGTTGAGAGAAATGTTCATGAGAGCATAGATGGTAACAGGTAGGATGCAGATAGGTTAGCAATCATGTATGGTAGTAGGTGGTAGGATAGCAGATGACATACAGGAGAGACTAACCCAGTGCAAGGATAGATGTTAGTAGGCTCAAGAGCTAGCAATCTAATTAGTGCAGATGATAGTAACAGTCCTTAATATGCAGAGCTAGATAGTGTAAGCTTAGTAGGAAGGTTATGGAGGATTCCCCTGCGGGGTACTTATCACTAATAGCAAGCAGTAGTAGAGAGGTTCGGTATGAGCGAGTGATCCGGTAGCGGGATACAGGGATCAGTAGCGAGGTTCCGACAGCGAGGTACACTTGCAAGCATATGAGCTTCAAGGCAGGTCAGCAACAAGGCACATTGAACGAACATGTGAGTGAGAACGCCGGCGGTTGAAATAGCCGCTCTGCGGCGCTCAGTGATGACAGCATCGGTCTTAAAGGTGTATGCGCACCTACCAGAAGAGAATGGTGGGACGCATACACTGAAGTGGAAAGTGGAATAGGGGTACCAGAGGTACCAGAACATTACAGTACCCCCCCCCCCCTTAAGGCCGGCTCCGGAAGGCCTTTAGAACTGTTTTTTCCAGGTATTTTGCGTGAAAATTGCGAATCAGCCTAGGGGCATATATATCAGAGGTATCCAGCCAGGTGTCATCTTGGGGCCCATAGTTCTTCCATCGTACTAGATATTGGAGTCTTCTTCTGTGGATACGAGAATCCAGAATCTCCTTTATCTCATATTCTTCTCCGCCTTCAACTTGTATAGGAGGTGGAGGTGGGATGGTAGGCCTTATTCCTTGGTCAGGAACATGGGGCTTCAGTAGCGACACATGGAAGATGGGATGTATCTTGAGGTCTGTTGGTAATGTGAGCTGTACTGCAGCCTTTCCAATAAGTTTCCTGATTGGGAAGGGTCCCAAGAACAGAGGCCCAAGCTTTTTGCTAGGGATCTTTAATCTTAAGTTTTTTGTTGATAGCCAAACAAGGTCCCCAATAGCATACTGAGGAGAAGGTCTTCTACGAAGGTCATAGTACTTTTTTTGTTGACTATGAGCTTGTGAGATGGTAGTATTAAGTAAACCCAGAGAGTCTTTTATTTGGGTAAGATAGTCTGAGGCTACTGGGTTACTTGATGGAAGGATGCGTGGTGGAAGAATAGTGGGATGAAACCCATAGTTCAAATAGAACGGACTCTGTTTGGTCATACTGTGGGTTGCGTTGTTGTAGGCAAATTCTGCCAGAGGGAGGAGATCCACCCAATCATCCTGTAGGTATGATGTGTAGCAACGTAAATATTGCTCGATGCACTGGTTGACTCTTTCAGTCTGTCCGTTGGTCTGAGGATGGTAGGGAGAAGTGAGCTTTCGCTCAATTCGTAGTATGTGACATAGTTCTTGCCAAAACTTGGAGATGAATTGTGATCCACAGTCAGACAAAAGAGTTTTTGGAATTCCATGTAACTTAAAGACATGTTTCATCAGTAGTTCCGCTGTTTGTTTGGACGAAGGTAGTCTGCGAATAGCAACGAAATGTGCCATCTTTGTCAGATGGTCCACTGACACTAAAATGGTATTAAATCCTTTGGAAGGTGGTAGTTCTACTATAAAGTCCAAGGACACGACTTCCCATGGAGTTTGGGGTATTGGTAGACTGCATAGTAGACCGGATGGTTTTGTAGTGTCAATTTTGGACCTGGCACAGACGTTGCATGAAGAGACAAATTTTTGTATAGATGTCTTCATATCAGGCCACCAAAACTGCCTGGTAAGCAAATTAAGGGTCTTTGTCATACCCATATGTCCTGCCATAGGCACATCATGTGACAATTCCAAGATCTTGGTGCGCATAGTAGGGGGTATGTAGAGTTTGTCGTTGTAGTAGAGGAAGCCTTCTGCATCAGCACTTAGTTGTGGTGGAGGTGAATCCAAACCTATACTGTGTAGAATCTCTTCCTTCAAGGAACGGACAACCCCAATAATTCGCTTGTAGGGTATTATAGGAACGGAAGGGATTTCGGAGCAATTATCTTCAGTTAATCGTGATAGCGCATCCGCTTTTTTATTCTTGTCTGCAGGTGTGTAAGAAGTGGAAGGTCTAATAAAACCTTTTGTCAAATTCTCATCCAAGTATTCCTTGAGATGGGAAAGTTCATCCTGTGAAAGAGGATAAACATGACCAAAAGGCAATTTACTATTTGGGAGTAGATCAATAGTGCAATCATAATCCCTATGGGGAGGCAGTACTTGAGCATTTTTCTCAAGAAAAACTTCGGACAGATCCTGATAGCATAGTGGTGCAATCTCATCTGACACCACAGACAGGATCTTTCCATAAGACGGGAGGTTACACGTACTCTCGCAATAGTAAGAGAGGAAGGTTAGGGTCCGTTTCTTCCAATCTATGGTTGGTTGATGTGTGTGTAACCAGGGAAGTCCCAAAACAATGGGAAAATGGGGCGAAGATAATAGGTCGAAGGTAGTGGTCTCCGTATGAGACTTGTTAGTGGTGACTAGGAGTGCTTGTGTCTGATTAGTGATTGGGCCAGAAGATAACGGAATACCATTAATAAGACTCACAGAGACAGGCTTAGGTTTTGAAATAATAGGTACTTTATTTAAAGTAGCAAAACGTATATCAATATAATTTCCGCAAGATCCTGTGTCGATCATGGCTTTAGTGGTAATCCTAGTCTGGTCCCACTGCAATGTCAACCGAACAAAAAGATAAGGGTTAGTAAATGAAGTTGTCAATCCCCCTAGGAGGACATGTGAACACTCACCCTCTTTTTTGCGGACAAGGGGACAGACGCTTATCATGTGATCCGGGGATGCGCAGTACAAGCAAAGATTACTGGATTGTCTCCTGGCTCTTTCAGTAGTTGATAAAGGTGGGCGTATGGTTCCTACCTCCATAGGAGTAGGGTCAACGGCCGAAATCCGAGAAGGACTGGACAATGGCATTCCCATTTTTTCAGCCTTTCTTTCTCGCAGCCTCCTGTCTATGTTGATACTGAGTTGTATCAAAGCATCCAGGGTGTCCGGTAAATCCGCTCGGGCGAGCTCGTCTTTAACGGCTTCTGATAGGCCGAGTCTAAATTGAGTTCTCAGAGATGTATCATTCCACCCTGAGTCAAGGGTCCATCTTTTGAACTCTGCTACAAAGTCTTCTACAGGTCTCCTACCTTGTTTCAAGGACCTCAATTGAATATCGGCAGTACTCTGCCTATTGGGGTCATCATATAGACTAGCGAGTTCCGCTAGGAATAAAGAAGTTGAGAAGCTGATCATTTTTCTCAAAGAGAGAGACTGCCCAGGCCCATGGATCACCCGTTAGGTATGAAATAATAGTACAGACTTTGATATGATCAGTAAGGTAGGTACGAGGTTTTAGCAAGAAAAGTAACAGGCGTTTTTGAATTCACGAAATTTTTTGCGATCACCTGTAAACACTAGAGGAGGATTTATTTTGGGTTCAGGGGGCTGAGCAGCGGCAAGTTGTGATAGACGGGTTACCTGCTGCTTCAGAGCCTGATTGTCTTCTTTTAATTCGGTAAGAGCGTGTATTAACGCAGTCACTTGTTGTTTTAATTGTGTCACTTGAGTGGGTAAATCTGCTGAATCCATTTTAGGTTCGTTCAATCTGTAACGCTCCTGCGTTTTCTGAAACAAGATGGATTTGCAGCTGCAGAAAAACTCCACTCAGCAGTCATGTAGAGATACGTTGAAATACCAATTCCAACTCCCAAGACTCATCACTGTGGTCTGTCTGATTCAGCATACAAATATACACACTCAATAAGATGTTCCTGGAGTGATAGATGTATATAGCAGTATAGTGGTGATGAGCTGAAGAGACAGGTATGAACAGTGACAATAGGTGAACAGCAGTTGAGAGAAATGTTCATGAGAGCATAGATGGTAACAGGTAGGATGCAGATAGGTTAGCAATCATGTATGGTAGTAGGTGGTAGGATAGCAGATGACATACAGGAGAGACTAACCCAGTGCAAGGATAGATGTTAGTAGGCTCAAGAGCTAGCAATCTAATTAGTGCAGATGATAGTAACAGTCCTTAATATGCAGAGCTAGATAGTGTAAGCTTAGTAGGAAGGTTATGGAGGATTCCCCTGCGGGGTACTTATCACTAATAGCAAGCAGTAGTAGAGAGGTTCGGTATGAGCGAGTGATCCGGTAGTGGGATACAGGGATCAGTAGCGAGGTTCCGACAGCGAGGTACGCTTGCAAGCATATGAGCTTCAAGGCAGGTCATCAACAAGGCACATTGAACGAACATGTGAGTGAGAACGCCGGCGGTTGAAATAACCGCTCTGCGGCGCTCAGTGATGACAGCATCGGTCTTAAAGGTGTATGCGCACCTACCAGAAGAGAATGGTGGGACGCATACACTGAAGTGGAAAGTGGAATAGGGGTACCAGAGGTACCAGAACATTACAGAGGCCAATCACATAATGCGCTGCACGCGTGCAGCGCATTATGGAAACTCGAATTTCCCGCGAAGAAGCACATTTGTTCATCATTCGATGAACGATCGAATGAGGTATGTTTGAGTCAAACTCGAAGCTCATCCCTATTCTTCAGCGTGGATTGGATCTTGGCTTGGGGTTGAGTTCTCAAAAAGTACAAGTAGTAGCTTCTTCAGCGATGACTAAAATCATCAGAGGCAGAATACCCTTTGATAATCCAGTTTCTTAAGGCAGTGCTTACACTACGCCTCCCCTAGAAAGAGGACTTTTCCCAATGGGATTTATCTATGCTTTTAGATTTTCTCTCTAAACAAACCTTTGCCTCTATGGAGCAGTGCTTCAAAAATTACCTTCAAAGCAGTCTTCTTTGTAGCAATTACCTCAGGAAGGAGGGTATCCGAGTTGCAGGCCCTGAGGGCCTACAAGGCCCATTCTACCCAGACAGAATAGAACTTTACCTGGTGGTCCAGTTTGTTCCCTTAGTAGCCATTGTGACTAGAGTCACTTTGGTTGGGGGGCCCGTGGAACACAGCTTACCTTAGAGAGGTTGGGAAATCCCTCTCTTAGCCCCCTAGGCCCCTCTTAAGTGTAAGTCACCCTGTGTCTATTAGGGACACAGGGTGACCAAGAAAATGATGGAATTATTGAACACTGAGAATCTGGTTTGGATTACTTCAAATGGGACAGTAATATTTATCAACCATATATCTCAAGAAACATATGAGGACTGCTTCACACAGTCAGACTCATAGCAGATGCTAATATCATCAGCTCAACCATCTGTCTTCCACACATTGTTAAATATGCTGATTTGCTCACCTGTTATCTACTGTGGGTTCTGTGTTTATGCTTATAATAATGTGTATTGTACTTCAGGAGCTTGAGGACGGCAGTCTGCTAATTAATTGGCTCAGGTTGATTGAATCATTGTCATCTATTAGTTACTGGTGGAAAAGAAGAATACTGTTTGTGTTGGTTGTTCTTTAGATTTGTTAATTATATTTCTGTAAACGATTTCATCTGCATATGATAATGTAGTCGGGCACCTGACCTGCATGGGCATCCGCAAATGCCCCCCCCTGGAATCTCAAGTTCCCCCTTTCAAGTGATTGTTAAGCCACTTTATACCATCCTGTCTGGTCTTTTTAATAATCCTGTTTGCCCCAGAGTCTGTGTTTTAAAAAAAAATAAGCCATTCTTTACCAGTTTTCAGAGGGCTGAAGCCGCTCACGTGACCCGTTGTCTCTCTCCTCTCCCCATCTGACAGCTCCCTGCAGCGGAGAGGACAGAGGAGGACAGGAGAGCTATGGATGACGGAGGCACGTAAACTGACCACAGTGTCAGGGCTTAGTTGCCATGGTATACCGTGGTCAGTTTACAGAGGGGAAGACATAGCCAGGCAGGATCAGCCAGGTATTTTAGGTGATAGAAGGGACCAAATTACACAGCACAAGCACTGTGTTGTATAACATGCTTTAACGGAACAGGATCAATTATTTTTTTTTTTTTTAGGTTAACAAATGCTTTAAAGATAAATGCTCCTGTTTGCTCTTTAAAAATTAATACTCAAAATAAGTATACGGAATAAGCCCCTCCCCTTCATGACATTGTTGAAAAAGGGGTGGAGCATGGGTGACCTTAAAATGTTGCCCCCCCCTGAAAAAAGTTCTGCGGATGCCCATGCTGACCTGGTGTGGTAATTTGATCAGGAGGGGGGATGTTTCCCTGTGCTGTGTGGTTGGAGATATATAGAACCTATTCTCAGCTATTTTTGTATGGGGGAGGTTCGAATATATGATATCTATGTTCAGACTGAAGGAAGCATATACTGACGGAAGCCCACAAACAGTGTGGGTCGCGCTTCCAGTACATTGGTGGCAAGCGGTGGGATACTTCCTGCAGTCTGGGACATACAAACCTCCACTGGGATCCAAGGTCCGGGTAGAAGAATAGGAGAGGTACAGATACCAGCCACCATGGAAAAGGAATTCGGAAGGAGGTTGCGAGAGATGCGGATATAGCACAGGGGACCAGTGTCAGAGCAGGTCCTGCTAGGATGGTAGGATTTAATCCGCTTGGAACTCTGGAAGGAAACGCTAGCCTATGAGCAGCGACACCAGGTAAAAAGACTCCCCTCCACCCAGGAAAGGTACTGGTCGATGTGGATTGTGGGTGCTGTTTTTGGGAGACAAATCACACAAGGAGCAGACAGCTGAGTTAAGAAGGCTGGTCTGGGCAGAGAAGCATTTGGAAGAGAGCTATAGAGTCCTCCGGTGGCATGTATCCCAAGCATGCCCTTGGATAGTGGATGACAGCCCAATAGAAGGCTTTGGCTACGGCGGCTGGGGACTGTTGTATGGGAAGCTATCAGGGGACCCTAACTTTGGGAGCGATTTGGAGTGGCGGTTAGAGGAAATTTTGGATTATAGAGAAGAGATCCTGAATATCTCGAAAGTGGTCTGGGCACTGGAAGATATGGAGTTTTCTGGCCGTTCAGGAATGGGAGATGGAGATTGCCTACAGATGGCTGCTAGACTATGCTCAGCACCAGGGCTGGGCTCCTTTTGCCTGGGAATATCCAGAAGTACCAGCTGACAGTCCAGAAATCCTGACTGCAGAATTTACAATGTGGCACAGTAACAGTGTTCTCTGCTCACCTGCAGCCACAGCTATGGAAGTGGAGCTCCAATGGCGGATGCAGCAAGTGTTGACTGACCTTGACGATTCTGTTTCTGCAGAGGACAATCTTGGATGGAGGAATGCATCTGTCCAGCAGCTGGATAAATGTACTGGAGATGGAGCAGCCAGCTCATCTTCCCAGCTACAGTTAAAGGGCTCGGGAGAAGAGGAAGCCGTCCTCATTCCCCAGCCACAGATCAAAGATTTAATCGACTTTTCATCGGAGGATGATATGGATGATAGGCCACCTGCCAAAGTGTTGGCGCTGGGCACAAGGACCATCTAGGCTTTCAGCAATTCCAGAGACTGGGGATTTAATAGACTTTTCTGCTGAGGAAGAACAACCCAGTGAGCCTACAGCAGAAGAGCGGGCATCCAGGCATTGCGCTGCTGACCTCTGTTTGCAACAATTGGTGAACCAGGAAGATGTGTGCAAGGCCACTGACATTTCAGTTTACTTCCTCGCAGAACAGCTGGCATCAGGACATAACATCACTGAGCTTTGCCCAACACCGACAGCAGCTTCAGCCTCCCTGAGAGAAGAGCCAGCTGACCTTTCTGCTACACCACTGACCAGGACATGAGATTTCCTGCCAGAAACATATGTGGAGGTACAAGAAACTTCTCCAGCTGAAGCTTTGACAACTGGACAGAGGGTCCAAGACCTCTGCCCCACACCTGCGGCAGTCCCGGATGCCCAGGGTGAGAAGGGAGAGCAGGTTGTTGTCCTCCCTCCCCAACAGTCAGTCAGAGCAGAGGAAACTGTCTTGCATTTCCAGCCAAGATCTGTGCACCTGTGAGACAGTACCAGAGAAAGGTTGTCCCAACAGCCAGATGAGGGTAAGGAAGATAGAGCAGCTGACTTCCCTTCCCAGCACCAGACGGCACCCCAGAATGATGACACCAACCCACCAGAAGAGCTGACAACAGAGCAGAGTGCTGCTGGTCTCTGCCCTCAACTAACAGAAGATTGATTTCCTGAGAAAGTGGATGGGACTACAGTTCCCACTTGTATTCCCCAGGGATGCTGGGCAGTCGGCCCAGATCCCCAACAGTCTGAAAAAATGAGCACCACCACCCTGTCTTCTCTCCAGTGGCTGAAAGGACTGCAGGGAGAAGGGCCAGTTCAAGCTTCTCCCCAGCGGCAGGTATGTTCCCCGAGAGAGGTGGAGGTTGGCTTGGTGAGTAATGCTCTGTTCGGGACAATTTGTTTGGGTACAGGCATTGGGGGACAGGAACTACGGACTAACTTTGAAGTCAACCCGTTTGGGGTCTCCTCCTGTGTTAGTCTCCTTCCGAAAGGAGAGAGATAAGACAGGAGTCACTTTGGTTGTGGGGCCCATGGAACACAGCTTACCTTAGAAAGGTTGGGAAATACCTCTCTCAGCCCCCTAGGCCCCCTTATGTATAAATCACTCTGTGTCTATTAGGGACACAGAGTGACCAAGAAAATGATGGACTTAATGGACATTGAGAATATGGTTTGGATTACTTCAAATGGGACAGTAATTGCTAGGGTGCTGGTGGTAACCTGACGACAGAGATAGGCCCCGATGTCCGCTAGAGGGCGGAGCTTGGACAGAAACCCCAAGGTAAGTGACACAGGCTAGCCTGAGGTGCGGAGTCTAAGTATCCACTGGTCTTCGCCAGAGCCTCTGGTGGTGAGGATGGACTTCGCTGTGTGTGCATACCAGGTTGCGGTCCTCAGTGTCGCCCCACCAAGGGAGAACCGATCAAGGTCCGAAGGCAGGTAAACAGACAAGGGAGATCCGAGAGAATGGTCAAACAAGCCGGGGTCAGGATGGGCAGCAGACAAGCGGAGTCAGAAAGAAGCCAAAAGGTCAACAGGAAATCAGCAGTAAACAGGTCACAGGTTCAGGAACAACGGCAGGAGCTGAAGACGAGACAGCACTGAACCTGTGTGCTAATCCAGCTTAAATAGTGCTCTTTCTTCATGAGAAGGGTAGAGCCGGAATAGCCTGTGAGTTTTAACTCATCCTCAGCCAGAGCCTTCCTGGCAGGTTCCTAACAGTAATATTTATCAACCATATATCTCAAGAAACATATGAAGACTGCTTTACACAGTCAGACTCATAGCAGATGCTAATATCATCAGCTCAACCACCTGTCTTCCATGTATTGTTAAATATGCTGATTTACTCACCTTATATCAACTGTGGGTTCTGTGTTTACAGTTATGATAATGTATATTGTACTTCAGGAGCTTGAGGACGGCAGACTGCTAGTTTATTGGCTCAGGTGATTGAATCATTGCCATCTATTAGTTACTGGTGGAAAAGTAGAATACTGTTTTTGTTGGTTGTTCTTTAGATATGTTAGTTCTATTTCTGTACACAATTTCATCTGCATATGATAATGTAATCAGGTACCTGACCTGGTGGGGTATTCTGATCAGGAGGGGGGGAAGTCCACCCTGTATATATTCGGTGTGAATTTGTTCAAATAAAGGCTCCACTTCTATACAAGCTATTCTCGTCTAGTTTTGTAAGGGGGGGGGTAGAATATCTGATACCTATGTTCAGACTGAAGGAAGTGGTATTCTGACGGAAGCCCACAAACACAGTGTGAGTCGCAGTTCCGTTACAGCCACTTTCTTTCCCCTCTCATAAGCCTGGGCTTTACCTAATTTTCCAAAGTCACAATAAGTAACCTTTACGTTTTTGGAACAAAATAAATAAATAAATAAATAAGGAACCTTAAGTGAGTTAAATATCTCTATGACTTTAAAGCCTCACCTCTCAGTCACAGCTTTGTTTTGAGCATCTGACAGGCCATTCCTCTTACCTAGTGGCAAGAACAAGTGGAAGGAAGCCTCTGCAAGGATCCTGGCTACATGGATTGTGAAACTCATCCAAAGAGCATGCAAGGCATCAGATGTTGACCTGCCTGTGGTGATGATAACACACTCGACGAGGGCGGTGGCTGCTTCTTGGGCAGCCTTCTCCAACATCTCCATGGAGACTATTTGGAGAGCCGCATCTTTTCTGTTTGGCATCCACCCTGTCAGCTAATTTTTTTATCATAGTTATGCTGCCATCTTAGCGCCAGGAAAACAGAAAATTGCAGAAAATACTTACTGTATTTTCCCTTTCCTTGCTTTAATCAATGGCAGTATACAACCCCACCCTCAGAATGTAGGTCTGCCAATACTTGGCATGGCCGCAACAAGTGCAATCCCTTGTGCATTGGCGCATGAATGTTGAATTGCCAGACGTTAATGCCCACTGGCCTATAAAAGACTGCTACTGTGAATTGTAAGATTCTAGATTGTAGGCTCTAATGAGCAGGGCCATCCCATTCCTCCTGTATTGAATTGTATTGTACCTGTATTGTCTTCCCTCATATTGTAAAGCGCTGCGCAAACTGTTGGCGCTATATAAATCCTGTATTATAATAATAATAATAATACTGTGCTCATCAGATTGCTGGATGATCATCGGCCCCTGGGTTCCTGTGCCTCTGTGTATTCTGATCTAGATTTCCTTTTACTGACCTGGCTTGCCTTTGACCTGTCGCATCTTGATTCCTGACTCTGATCCCTGGCTTGAACCAATGACTTTGCTACTACTTGATCCACTGTGTTGAACCATGGCTTGGCTTACCAACTCTGCTATTACCTACCCATGTAGGACTTGTTCCAGTTCCTGCTACCTGCCTCTGCTACTAACTGATCCACCATGTATGACCCCTGGCCTGGCTTCTGGTTCTGCTTCCTGTTTGCCCTGCTGCCAAATATGCCTGGAAATGCTTAGACACCTGCCTAATGACACCTGGTATGTGAAAGGGTGTTTGCAGTCTTTCTTTTATGCTATTCACTGGTCCTGAGTGAGGAGCTAGAGGTGGAGATCTATCATTGGTATACTGCCATGGACTGGTGCCACAAACGTAAAATGATGATAAGTATTTGATACAATTTTCAATTTTATAACAATATCTACATAGTTATCTACATAGTTGTTAACATTGTCACAATGTTTAAACGATTAAGTGAATCAGCGACATAGATCATTCAAATGAGCAATGTATGGAAGTGCCTACAATATAAAAATAAATTATAATTATGCTAACCAGTTAATTATTTCTGAAATGTGTTGCTCTATGCAGATATTCTTTAATGCACAATAAAATTAAGTGAATGTTGACCAAGCCTTTTCTGGCACTTTTTGTATACAAGTAAAGATCTGTATTTTCTGCTAGAAAATTACTTAGAACCCCCAAACAATGTATATATATTTTAAGCAGAGACCCTAGAGAATAAAAATGGCGATCGTTGTACATTTTTGCGGCACACAGTATTTTCAGTTTTTCAAATGCAATTTTTTGGGGGAAAAAATTCACTTTATTGAATTTCAATGCAAAAAAAAAACAAATATATAACCCAATTTTTTGGAAAACTATAAAAGATAATATTACCCAGGGTAAAGAGATACCTAACATGTTACGCTTTAAAATTGGGCAGGTCATGGAATGGCGACAAACTACAATACAAAAAATCTCCATAGGTGACAGTTAAGACATTTTTACAGGTTACTTGATTGGTGTAACAGAGAAGGTCTAGCAATATAATTTTTTCTCTCACTCTAACGTTCACGGGAATAGCTCAAATGTGTGGTGCAAATGTCTGCACGACTTACGTATGTGTCCGTGTCTGCCTGCAAGCATGAAGGGATGGGGGCGCTTTAAATTTTTTTTTTCTTTTTTCTATTACTTTTATTCCTATTAAACATCCCTTGCAATAGAAACAAGAGATGACAGGTCCTCTTTATGGAGAGATCTCTACTCTACCTTTGAACGTCATTCTGGTCCTCTAAGTTCATAGAGGTGATCAGAGGCAACCCCTCCCGCTGCTTCTGAAAGTGATCAAGTGGCAAATTAGCCGCTTGGACCGCTTTTAATAAGAAAGAGTATCTCCGGCTGAAAAAAATACATCAGTGTTATGGCTGATGGTAAACCACTTGCAAGCTGCAACCTATATACAGTATACGTATTGTGGTCGGCATGTGGAAAAAAAATTAAGATTTATTTTACAATAAGCTGCTAACAATCGCTGATAACAGTGAGATTGATAGAACACAACACCGAAGTTTGTATTCAACAACTAATTCCTAACTTCATATGGCTAAAACAAATATAGATGCCTGGAGCTGAATTTAATTGAACAATTAATTTCCTCTTATAGATACCATAATCAACTAAAATTAGACCTAGCTGACAAAAATCTTCATTTGACTGATAATACCAGTTATTCCACTGCAGCAGGATTAAAGGGAGGAGTCTGTCTGTGCATTGTGCCAATACAGGAAAAAAAAAATAGGAACAAAATGTAATTGTCTAACCCTAGAGGTTATGATATTGTGAGTAGAATATCAAATTAACCCAACAAAAATGATTGCAATCATAGTATTACTGCAAATCAAAGCAGAGGGGGTATCATTATATTTGGAGAAATGGACAGAGAACTTTAATTGAAAGATCAGGAGAGAACCAGAAAGGGATGTGAAGTAGCATTTTTAACAGACTTCCATCGTGATTACAAATCAATTGAGAGTATTGCAAAAAAGCATTGGCCAGTACTCTAAAGGGATAAAACATTGAAAGGTCTCCTCCCCAAAAAAGCTGAGTTTTGTTTAATGTAAAACCCCCAAATTTGAAGAGTATTCTAGCCCTCAATATATTTGACACCCAAAAACTTGTCACATTTTTTGACCAGACGGGTTTCTTTTATTGCGGTAAATGCATAGGCTGCAAAACAGTAAAAAATAGAAAGAGAAAACTAAATACATTTAGATCTAACATTCTAGGCAGAGAGTTTAAGATAAAAAAATGTCTAACTTGTCAGACCACCCATGAGACCTACCTTATAAATTTTCCTTGTGGGTTACAATATGTTGGTAGTACCACAAGAAAATTAGGAGTGAGAATCAATGAACATGTAAATAATATCAAGAAGGGTTTTCCAAAACATAGCCTATCAAATGACTTAAGACTGTATCATAACAGAGATCCCAGTTTAATGGAATTTTGTGTGATAGATGAGGTAGTAACCCATTAAAGGGGTAGCAATACGACACAAGCTATATCGAGGAATGAAACAAAGTGGATATTTGACCTCAAAACTTTAAGTCCTACTGGTTTGAATATTACAAATTTTTACATTTTGGTATTTCCAGCTTAAATATAGATCTTCATTTTTATTAACCCCTTCGCGCTGACGGAACGCAAATATGTGGCTTCAGGGGGTTGTACTGGTATGATGCCTGCAGCTAGAGACATCACCAAGGTACCGTTGTTTAGAGCCGACAGTCAGCTTTCTTGTAATGACAATTGAGGTGGCTGAGCACCCACTTGGCTGTCATTACAAGGAGTGGGAAGGGACAACTTCCCCCCTACTGCCGCCTTCTGCGGCTCGTCTGGGTCCACCGGGAGACATGATCGATCAGCTGGAACGTCCGCCCGACCGGAACAAAGTCGAATTTGGCTCTGATCGGGTCTCCGATAAAAAATCAGCCAAACTTGGCGTTTTGAATCCTTTTAAGTGCAAAGGAGGGATTTGGGGTCTTTTAGACCCTAGTTCCCTCAATGCAGAAGCACCTGTCACTGCCTATTACTGTCACAAGGGAATTGTACATTCCTTGTGACAGTAATAAAAGTGATCAAAAATTTTTTGGTATGGAAATAAATGGATATTGTAAAAAAAAAAAATAAAAAATAATAATTAAGAAAAACAAAAAATTTAAAGCACCTTGTCCCTCCGTGCTCACGTGCAGAAGTGAATACATACGCAAGTCACACCCTCATATGTAAACAGTGTTCAAACCACACATGTGAGGTAGCGCCACAATTGTTAGAGTGAGAGAAATAATTCTAGCACAAGACTCCCTCTGTAACTTTAAACAGGTAACCGTTTAAATTTTAAAAGCTTAGTCTATGGAGATTTTTAAATACTGAAGTTTGTCGCCATTCCACAAGTGTGCGCAAGATTAAAGCATGACATGTTAGGTATCTGTTTACTCAGCATAACATGGAATTTTACATTATACAAAACAGGAAGGTAATAACCCGGAACCGGAAATAGAAGGACAAGTCTGTCGGTTCCTCCACGGAAGCCGACAGGAACGTACACTGAACCGAGAGTGGAGGAACCGACAGACTTGTCCTTCTATTTCCGGTTCCGGGTTATTACCTTCTTGCTGTACGGCAGACAGCGGTGAGGCTGCCCAGCCAGGGAGCCCACGCCATTTGCAGCATCACCCGGCATTGCCGGTATTCAGGACTTCCTTCACCACTACACAGGACCCGCCACACAGGACCCAGATGTGACTGTCCTTCATTTGCATCTTCCATCGGATCTACTGTGGGGACTGTCCTTTTACACCATGCATGCTGTTTCATTGGAATACCTGTTTTTAACATGTAAGTTACTATATTAAATTACACAGCTGTTCATCTACCTTTATGACTTGGCGCCCTTGTTTCTTTTCTCTGTTACATGTTTGGAGGGTATCCCTACCTCTTGAGGAGCTGCCTGTCCAATCTTCACCCCAGTACCCTGATTTGGACTTTTTGTACTCTTTCATCAGCAAGGATCCATCCGGGATCATCGCATGATTGATTAGGACTTCTACACACTTGAGGTTCTTGTATCTTGTTTGCCCTGCAATATTTTCAATATTTTCATTGTTACCCAATTTAATTTATTCATTTATCCATTTATATTCATTTTAGTTTTAATTTTTTTTTTTTATATTGGTGATTCATCTGTGGTACCACTGGTCATGTGGTCCCCTCCAAAATGGTCCAGTGAGCGCTGATTCACTGACCTAGGTCAGTGTGTGTCTTTTTAGCTTCTGGGCATGCCCAGAAGCTGTTTAGCAGGGAATGCGGCGTCGCCCCGGAAGTGACGAGCGGGGCCGGTGCCGTCGCATTGATTCCTGGGAGCGATGACGTTCAGCTCCCAGGAATCATCGAGAAGGAGGAAGTGACGGAGGAGCCGCGGCACAGAGGGAGGAAGTACATTGAGGTGAGTATTTTCGATCTTCAATTACAAGGTGAGTTTTTAAAAAAAAAACCTAACTATCCAATTCCTTTTCAGGTGAAGGTGAAGAAGCGGACGGGCACAAAAAAAAAAATATCGATTTTGTGCCCGGAACTCCGCTTTAAGGTGCTGGTGCTTCAGTGCAATGGTGTATACTTATAAACAATAATATTCATAAACCCAAAAAATTACCAATCAGCAAAAAATAATTATATCACAAAAATATCTTTTGTGTGCAAAAAGTGCAAGTGCAAAAAAGAAAAAATGCAAAAAATGCGAGCATTAGTAAAATACTAAAAAATATTTCTCAAACTTAATCTCATATCAAACAATTAAAAATAAAGTCCATTGAAAAAAGTTCATTATTATAATCCTCCCGTGCAGAAAAGTGCCAATAGTGCTGAAAAATAAATACATTCTAAGGTGCTTGTGATGCGTCAGTAAGGATCCTTCCACCACAATAATTAGTGCCTGGGTAAACTCACCAGATATATTGCTGGTAAAATTATAAACCAGCAGTCAAGCTTTGTTCACACTTTAAATAATCCTTGACCTCCTCTCTCCTTGGTCACCGCAGCTCAGGTTTAAATTAGTGGAATCGCATAGAGGGATATAGAGGGATGCCACACATAGCGTTATACTGCATAACAAGACTATTTTATTTGCAAAATATAAATTCCATAACACTCACAAGGATGGTGTCTGCCAGACACTAGGGATCTGTGCTGTGTAACATTGATCCTCTGCTCAAGCTGTCCGTGAGCAGGGATATATGAAGCAGTTCCTTTCCAATGCTTGAGCAGTGCTGTCTCAGTGTCCTGTAAGCCACGCCCTACTGGTTTCGTCACCTGACTTCTTCTCGGGGCAGTCTCAAATAGCAACAAAAACTCACAACATTGTGCAGGGTTTCCTTGTATGAGTTTCCCTTGACTCTTTCCCAACCTCTCCACGGTCCCCGACTCATGGAGAGTAACCTCTTCTTCATCTCAGAACTCCATTCTTCTCTGCATGCCCCCAGACCACAAGAGGCTCTTGCTCTCTGGCAGATCCTCGCCCATGCCCCCAGGCAGCAAACAGGCTCTCTCTGGCAGAGCCCCCGAGCACATGGCCAGGCCTTAGACTCCATGCCTCACCCAGTGCAGCTGTTCCCCACACAACACCAGACCAAGGTCTGGGTGGGAGGACCTCAGTCACCTGACTTCCTCCAAATATATACTCTCTCCCAACATGCTCGGTGGCATTAAACTTCTATTGATTGGCTGAAAGAGATATACTGTACATAGTCATATTAATGCAGCTTGTCATCCTAATGCCAAAGGCAACAGAAGGGAGTGACTACCGTTACTCCCTTTTGTTGCCTTTGGCATTAGGATGGCAAGAAGGGAGTAATCACAGTTAAATCAACTTATGAGGAAACTCAAATGATCACAAAGACTATAAAACAGCCAGGTTAGTTACCACCTAGCAAAGCTAAATTTACCAGTAGCCCCTGTATAAGACAAGGGTGCTACACATACAAATATAAAATAACTGAAGCGGTACTCGCATGAAAATTGTTAAACAAAACGGCATGTATAAATATGAAATGGCACAGGTGCCCAAACAAAGTAATATGACTAAGGTCAGCATAGTATCAGAACTAATGAATAAAGCCATAGGTGAAGCCATAAGTTTCCCTTATGAGACTCAAAGGGAAACAGAGAATGGGACACTAGAGAACCTGAGAATAAAAGGAAGGGGGAAAAGAGGAGTGACTATCATGTGCAATTAAAATATTTAGTCTCATGAAAAAGATGTGGGTGGGGTCCTGGCGAGTCATATCGCACATGCGGGTTAATACCATAGTTGCCTACATACCCGATTTTGCAAAATTGAGGAAAATAGGCTTTGTCCCGGACAGCAGGAGTCTGACACAATAAATCCCAGCAAAATAAACGTGGTGCTGCCGGGATAACACAGATGGTAATTTTATGAAATGTTTGAAAAAAAAATCCATATGTGATGAATTGCAACTTCTCCTTTAAATAACAGTGGATCAACCACCTGTGATTATGAAGAAAATGTGTCCTCCAACAATATCCTCATGCACACACAGCTTGCCAGATAAATTTGACCCCCATTACAGGTAGTCAAAATAGGCACCAGATCAAATAGTAAACAATTATTCTTATAATTCCCCTCAAGGTCCACAGATTAAGGCCAGCGATCAATAAAGTTTTTCATTTAGGTAGAAAAGGGTGATAAAGAAGCTGCTCATGGTGCAGTAGGTTAAAAATATTTATTTATTAAAAAGGTAGTAACTTACATTTATAAAATCCTTCATTCAGTTGGCTGGCTGAGCTAAAAGCTGGGTTGCATAGAGGGAACACCGTTCCATTTTCCACCTGCGTTCCAATAACCGGAAGTGATGTAATACGTTCCCAGTCCCGACGCGTTTCATCAGCAAGCGTGTGACGTCATCAGGGGTCATGTGATTGTATACGTCAGTTCCCTTGTTTTATACACCATTACAGAGTGGACAGCCAATCCAGTTCCATCCCCCATGTGGGCTAATTCAGCGACCAGTGCCAATCATCCACCATTGGACAAGGATGTTATGCTCTAAAACGGCCCGAATATTTATATCTTATCACAATCTTTTTGAACTAAAAACTGGAATACCATCTACCGGGGACATAGTATAAAATAAAGGGCAAGGCTATATATAGGAATAATAAATATTAATATAGTGAATAGGATGAGATAATTTAAATAAATGCCCTCTAGTGGAGAAATATATATACATATATATATATATATATAGCGAATAGATGGATAATTACCATCTAGTGATAACCAATAGAATGACATGAACTGGATGTGATGTTATAACATATATCAAAAATACACCCATAATTCATCACAAATTACATATACAATGATTATTCATAATAAATTATGATTACATATACAACATGAACTACATATGCATTAATTCATATTAGATAAATAATCAATAAATAATTTAGAAAAATTGGAAAATGTATCAATAAAAAATTTGAAAATCAATCAATAAAAAATTGGTTAAAGTGACACAGTGCCCTAATAATTAGAGATAAAGCAATTAAGGTCTATGTCAATATTCATGCCCATAGGATGCAACATATTAATTTTATAAATCCATTCAGTTTCGTTCCTAGATATTTTCTGAGTCATATTATCCCACTCCAGTGTGGTTCTATCCTGTCAATTCCGCAAAAAACGAAACCCCCAGGATCTCTACTATGGTGGGTTATGAAGTGATTAGATAGACTATGCCTGGGATATCCTTTTTTGATGTTATTTATATGTTCATTAATTCTAATACATAATTTCCTTGTTGTCCTCCCAATATATTGCAACCCACATGGACAAATAATAAGATATGTAACATGAGTAGATTAAAACATGTATTACTTGTCAATCTTATGTGTTTGCCCTGTACTTTTTGATTGAAAAGAGACAGTTTCCTTGTTTTTTTTCTAATAGTTTTACAGGCCTTATATCTCCTATAATGAAAGAAGCCTGTTTGATCTAAGAAAGTGACCTATTTAACGGGTGGATACAGAATGTTGGGGGCTAAGGAATGTCTTAAACTAGATGCTTTACGATAGATGTTTTTTTTTTTTTTTTGGTAGGATGCCATTAAGAGTTTTATCACACAATAAAATAGGCTAATGTTTGCATATAATGGATTCAAAGATTTTGTAATCTCGATTAAAATTGGTGAGGATTGCCATTTCCCCTATATCACTCATTTTTTTGGGTTTAGTGGCTAACAATTCCTCCCTTGGCATATTCCTGACCTACTGTTGCATTGATTGCACAGTACTCTGATGGTATCCCTTTTCCACAAACCTGTTAACCAATAGATTAGACTGTTCTATATAGTCTTATTCTTGTTTGCAGTTCCATCAAATCCACATGAGTTGTCCTTTAGGTATAGCTACCAACCAACTAGGATGGTGGCAACTCATGGTCGGAATATAACTGTTTCTATCAGTCTCCATAAAAAGGTCTTAGTACTCAGAGTACCATTGTGTTTCTCTATGGTCAGATCAAAGAAATGGGCAACTATTTTGTCCCATGTTGCCGTGAACTTCCGCCCAAACTAATTTTCGTTGAACGGATAGAGCTTTACCATCTTGCTCAGAAGGGAGTTATATCGCACGACCTTGCTCCACTCATCCAAAATGATGTCCCTTATTTCCACTAGGAATGGGAAATTAGAACGCTCTCTCTAGAGGTGCTTAAAGTACTTCCTCTTGCTTTGCAGGAGACTCTACAGGTTCTAATCGTGTAAATGCCACCTTCATTGCCTTGACCGTGGGTGTCACAAGAGCAAAGGAACCCCTCTCGCTCTGCCTCACTTTCTGAGGTCTTCATAGATGGATGGCTTGATTAGGATGATTCCCGTTCTTCCAGGCCGTCCCTTGTGGGAAAACATGCCGTAACGGCTGTTGGACTTTGCGTGTGGCTTTGTACCCCACTCTTTAAGGGTCTTCTGCACTACGCGCCTCATCAGAGATTCCATTTGATAGAAATCACCATCCCCTTTTCCAACCGCCTAGGCTTAGTATGGCTCACACAGAGACTTGCCCTCTGGGACCGAAGGCCTGCATCCCCAGCAGGCTCCTTCCTTGGATCGGCTGACATGGCGGTGAATGTGGTGCCTAAAGGGGGATTCAGAGCTTCTGCTGTGAAGGCTGGACCTTGACGGTGACTAATGATGACTAAATGTGGAAGAAGAATGTTTTTGTTGTGACCTAATGAGGTCTTTATCATCTTGTGCCGTGTATTGTCAATCGGAACTAGAAGGACCTAAAAACCTAAAAGAAAACAAAATAGGGTAGAAAGGTAAAGGGTTAAAAAACCAAAAGTGATGCCCAGGCAAGTGAGAAAAGGAAAGGGTTTAACACACCCTCTCATCCCTGCTACACAAGGGCTGGCCACCAGGGGGGGGGGGGGGGCACTGATAACATCCGTGTGGAAAATGCACAGACAGCCAACCTGCATAGGTGATAGAACCATCAGGATCTCACACACACAGGCAGCACACACAGACAGCACAAAAGGGTGTTATTGCAGAGCATATACCTGTGATGATTGCACACAGCATTTAGGGAAACTGCTGCAAGCTGCCTACAGAGAAATCCCAATATAAACAGTACTGACCACTGATTGAATTTCTCCACTGTAATGGCACAGCCGCCACCCACAGCGCACATGCGCTGAGTCCCTGGGCAGGAGTAACCCAGGGACAATAGGCCGAAAGAGAGCGAGCGGCGGCTTGGAATGCAAATGCGCTCCAGCCGCAATAGGCTGGAAGACACTACAGCCAGGGAAGAAAAGCAAACAAATACACACAACTGCTGCCATGGAGTATGCAAAAATAAAAGTATACACGACCATGCCTAGATCCAGAAGACGCTGCTGCACAGGCCCAGAGTGTTTATGGCCACCTGCTAATAGCAAGGCTGCTTGGCAGTACTGCCACTTTGCTCTACATGGCACTGCATCCATCGCCCTTCTCCACCCCGCTAATAGCTGGGGATTGCTGGAGACTCCACATGGCACAAAATCCATCGCCCTCGTCCACTCCACTAATAGCTGGGGACTGCTGGAGACTCCACACATCTTCCGGGGCACAGCTTGACGAACAACCAGGCCTCAATCGTGGGCATTTCATCCAAGGTAAGTCTTCAACCATTCTGGTCTTTAGGAGGAGGACAAAAAAGGAAAGCGGATTTACATGAGTAAGGTCCTATAGGGGAGGAGTGGAGGCAGGGTTAACCTATACGTATGCTGCCATGGAGTCTGTCAGGAAAACATTTTTTTAATTTGCGTAGGTTATGGTGATAGAAAAAAAATATATACAGCTACATTTTAAAATAAGTATTTTTTTTTACTATTATGTGCCAATTTTCATTTGATTATAAAAAAAAAAAAAAACAAAAACAAAGAAATACCTGCTTAGTGACTACAATAGTAATTATCCAGGCAGCAGGCAGGAATATCGTCTATAGTCAATACTGGGATATTGTCAGCACAGCCAAAGCATTTGTCCAAAGGCATTGTCCAGGCAAAAACATGGTCAGCACAGCTGTACTATTGGTCCTGGTACACTGTTACCTGCAGACATTCATTATTGTACCGCTCTCCAGCCCTTCATAAACCTACTGCCTCTTGCTACAGCTAATTTCACGCAGCAGGCAGAGGCATGATGGTAGTAAGTCAGCAGCAGGCTGAGGGCCTCGGTCAGGTAAGACCTAGGGACAGGGCTAGAGGCTTCACCCACCCAAATATCTTTGAAGTCTCCGGACTCCAGGCCCTAATCCGGAAATTATGAAACCTGGAGAGAACCAAAAAATTAGTTTTCTCCATCCAGAAAAACAATTCTGGAGCCCCTCACATATGTGATACCCCTGTGTACTACAGTAGCAGGGCAACAGGTCAGTCCAAGTGGTAGGCAGTAGCATAGTCGATAAAACATGCCAGGGTCAGTTCACGTGCAAGCAGTTCAAGAGGTGGGCAGAAGCATAGTTGATAAAAAAGGCCAGGGTCAGATGACAGGGAAGCAATCCAAACGGTAGGAAGAAGCGTAGTTCAGAAAGCAGGCCAGGGTCAGTTCACAGGGAAGTAGTCCAAGCGGTAGGCAGAAGCGTAATCGATAAAACAGGCCAGGGTCAGTTCACCTGAAAGCAGTCCAAATGGTAGGCAGAGGCATAGACGAAAAACAGACCAGGGTCAGTTTACGTGGAAGGCAATGGCATAGTTATTTGAGGAAACATGGAAAATGGTCAGAACAAATGAAAATGGGGAAATGATTAAAATATGGGCTTATATTTTAGGGATGTGTGATAAAGTCTGAAGCATTCTCCAATGCACAGGCCGGTTTGGGAGGGACACTGGGGACAATAATAGCTGGTATCTCTACGAAATCCTCTTTTGCTGCACACATGACATATTTGTTGGCGTCTTCAGCCTGCTTCAGCTAATGGAATGTTATGCGGGAAGTGGCGCTCATGAAGTCGGCTAACAGCATCAGAGCAAAGGTTTTCTGGGGGAGGGGTCTTTGTTGATAGATGAGGGACATGATAATTTCTTTGATTAACCACATCCCGCCCGCCCTATAGCAAATTGACGGCGGGATTGTGCTTGTATTATCCCGACCGGACGTCATATGACGGCGGCAGGATAATACAGCTCTGCGTGCCCCCCGGGGGCGCGCAGAGTGGCGATCGTTGATGCGAGGTGTCAGTCTGACTCCCTGCATCTCCGATCTCGGTAAAGAGCCTACTGACGTAGGCTCTTTACCATGTGACCAGCCGTGTCCAATCACGGCTGGTCACATAGTAAACAGGAAGAGCCGTTGATCGGCTTTCTTTAGTTCGTGCCTGACAGGCACGAGTAAAGGAGTGCTGATCGATGGCTCCCCTGACAGGGGGGGGGGGGGTCGGCACTGGTAATCAGATCATTGATTACCAGTGAAGACCCTCGGGGGGGGTGCCACTAGAACCACCAGGGATGCCCACCCATGACCCCAGGGATGCCCACCTATGACCCCAGGGATGCCCACTATGGCCACCAGGGATGGCAATCAGGGCTCAAGGAGCCCCCCATTGCCCTCCCCATCAGTGCTGCCCACCAGTGCCCTATCAGTGCTGCCCACCAGTGCCCATCATTGCCATCTATCAGTGTCGCCCACCAGTGCCCACCAGTGCCCACCAGTGCCACCTATCAGTGCCCATCAATACCGCCTATGAGTGCCCAGCAGTGCCGCCTATCAGTGCCCACCAATGCTGCATATCAGTGCTACCTATCAGTGCCACAACTACCACCAAAAGAAAGCTCTATTTGTGGGGGGAAAATGACATCAATTTGGTGTGGGTACAGTGTTGCATGACCGCGCAATTGTCATTCAAAATGCAACAGCGCTAAAAGGGGAAAAATTGGCCTGGGCAGGAAGGGGGTGAAAGTGCCCTGTATTGAAGTGGTTAATTTTAGGTAGGGGGTGGGGCTTTCCATGGATTTGGTGTAGATAATACTGTATATGCATTATAAATGGCCAAATTAATTTAATAAATTTCGACCTTCTTGTACCAGAAATGATGCCTCCTTGTTGCTAAGTAGGGCTGAAGCATTTGGTCATTAAAATCCACCCCCATGTAAAGATTATATTCCTGTACGCATGTTGGCTTTTGAATGGGACCTCGTCTTTTTTGAACCTCAACTGTGATGTCATTATGGATGGTGGACATCATATATACAGTGCATTGCGAAAGTATTCAACCCCTTGAACTTTTCGACCTTCAAACATAAAGATATAAAACTGTAATTTTTCGTGAAGAATCAAAAACAAGTGGGACACAATCATGAAGTGGAACGAAATTTATTGAATATTTCAAACTTTGTTAACCACTTAAGCCCCGGAGGATTTGGCTGCTAAACGTCCAGGGGGTATTTTGCGATTCGGCACTGCGTGACTTTAACGGACAATTGCGCGGTCGTGCGAAGCTGTACCTAAACGAATTTGGCGTCCTTTTTTTCCCACAAACAGAGCTTTCTTTTGGCGGTATTTGATCACCTGTGCGATTTTTTGATCACGCGCTATAAACAAAAAAAGAGCGTCAATTTTGCAAAAATAGCAATATTTTTCCCTTTTTTTTATATGAAATTCCCCCCCCCCAAAAAATGTAAAAAATCGCAAAAAGCGTATTTTGATTGGTTTGCGCAAAAGTTATTGCGTTTACTGACTAAGGGAAAGATTTTTGTCATTTTTGTTGTTTTTTTTTTTAACGCGTAATGGCGGCGATCTGCGATTTTTTTTGCGGTACTGCGACATTGGGGCGGACAGATCGGACCCTTGACTGACATTTTTGACACTTTTGGGGTTACCAGTGACATTTCTACAGTAATCAGTGCTATATATATGCACTGTTACTGTAAAAATACACTGGTAGTGAAGGGGTTAACTTTATTTGAGAGGGAGAAGCTGTGTGTGTCCCTAGGGGCGTGATTCTTACTGTGATTGGCTGTGGCTTCAGCTGTATGCAGAGTGATCAACGGATCTACATAGTAGATCCATATGATCAGCTCTCATACAGAGGGGAGAATGACAGGCAGCTTGTTTACACAAGCTGCCTGACTTTCTCCCTCTCCCCCGCCGATCGCAGACTGGCCGGCGGACATCGGGTCCGCCGGTCACACGCGCGGGGGGGTCTGTGACCACGCGGGAGCGGGAGCGCGCCTCCGGCGGCGCGCGCTCGCTCCCTAGAACCTCACAAGCTAGTGACGTAGCCCTACGTCACTTTGCCTGTGAGGGGCTGACCGCCGACGTAGATCGGCGTGCGGCGGTCGGCAAGTGGTTAACAAATAAAAAACTGAAAAATTGGGCGTGCAAAACTATTCAGCCCCTTTACTTTCAATGCAGCAAACTCTCTCCAGAAGTTCAGTGAGGATCTCTGAATGATCCAATGTTGACCTAAATGACTAATGATGATAAATAGAATCCACCTGTGTGTAATCAAGTCTCCGTATAAATGCATCTGCACTGTGATAGTCTCAGAGGTTTGTTTAAAGCGCAGTGAGCATCATGAAGAACAGGGAACACACCAGGCAGGTACGAGATACTGTTGTGGAGAAGTTTAAAGCCGGATTTGGATACAAAAGATTTCCCAAGCTTAAAACATCCCAAGGAGCACTGTGCAAGCGATAATATTGAAATGGAAGGAGTATCAGACCACTGCAAATCTACGAAGACCTGGCCGTCCCTCTAAACTTTCAGCTCATACAAGGAGAAGACTGATCAGAGATGCAGCCAAGAGGCCCATGATCACTCTGGATGAACTACAGAGATCTACAGCTGAGGTGGGAGACTCTGTCCATAGGACAACAATTGTCAGGGTTCGGACTAGCGGCCAAAGAAGACACTAGGGGTGGATCCTCTGTGTCAGTGAGGGAATGGCGTGGACCGTACCAGGGGACCGGTTCTAAGTTACTACCGGTTTTCACCAGAGCCCGCCGCAAGGCGGGATGGACTTGCTGCGGCGGTAGCAACCAGGTCGTATCCTCTGGTAACGGCTCAACCTCACGGACAGCTGATTCAGGCGTGGTACAGAAGGACAAGGCAAAGGCAGGGTCAGACGAAGCAGAAGGTCAAGGCAGGCGGCAATGGTTCGTAGTCAGGGGCAACGGCAGAAGGTCTGATATACAGGCAGGGAAAATACACCAAACGCTTTCTCAAGGCACAATGGCAACAAGATCCGGCAAGGACAGGAAGGGGAAGTGGGTTTTTATACATTTTTGGCTGATTGGGTCAGGCACCAATTAGTGGTGCACTGGCCCTTTAAACTTCAGAGCAGCGGCGCGTGCGCACCCTAGGGAGCGGGGAGGAAGCCAGGACGGAAGCCGGCCGGAGGGTGAGTAGAGTCCGCGGGCGGGGACGTCCCGCCGCACGGACCGCATCCACATTACATGCGGGGGAGCGGCACTCACGGTCGGGGACGAGGACCGGAGCGCCCGCTGCCCGCAGCACGCCTCGAGTGCTCCGGGGAAGCTGCCGAACCCGGAGCGCTCGGCGTGACAACAATCAGTCATATACTGCACAAATCTGGCCTTTATGGAAGAGTGGCAAGAAGAAAGCCATTTCTTAAAGATATCCATAAAAAGTGTTGTTTAAAGTTTGCCACAAGCCACCTGGGAGACACACCAAACATGTGGAAGAAGGTGCTCTGGTCAGATGAAACCAAAATCAAACTTTTTGGCAACAATGCAAAACGTTATGTTTGGCGTAAAAACAACACAGCTCATCACCCTGAACACACCATCCCCACTGTCAAACATGGAGGTGGCAGCATCATGGTTTGGGCCTGATTTTCTTCAGCAGGGACAAGGAAGATGGTTAAAATTGATGGGAAGATGGATGGAGCCAAATACAGGACCATTCTGGAAGAAAACTTGATGGAGTTTGCAAAAGACCTGAGACTGGGACGGAGATTTGTCTTCCAACAAGACAATGATCCAAAACATAAAGCAAAATCTACAATGGAATGGTTCACAAATAAACATATGAAGGTGTTAGAATGGCCAAGTCAAAGTCCAGACCTGAATCCAATCGAGAATCTGTGGAAAGAACTGAAAACTGCTGTTTACAAACGCTCTCCATCCAACCTCACTGAGCTCGAGCTGTTTTGCAAGGAGGAATGGGCAAAAATTTCAGTCTCTCGATGTGCAAAACTGATAGAGACATAACCCAAGCGACTTAGAGCTGTAATCGCAGCAAAAGGTGGCGCTACAAAGTATTAACTTAAGGGGGCTGAATAATTTTGCACGCCCAATTTTTCAGTTTTTTATTTGTTAAAAAAGTTTGAAATATCCAATAAATTTCGTTCCACTTCATGATTGTGTCCCACTTGTTGTTGATTCTTCACAAAAAATTACAGTTCTATATCTTTATGTTTGTAGCCTGAAATGTGGCAAAAGGTCGAAAAGTTCAAGGGGGCCGAATACTTTCGTAATGCACTGTACATTCCTGCTATCTTTCCACCTCAAGGCTCGCACTTTATTGCTTCTCAAAGCTGCTTTTCCCCCTTTGCATTTTTTTATTGACCAAAGATTGTCGAAAGCCCTTCCTGTTCTTTCTGGTGGTTCTGCAGGCCAGGGTTTTACAAGGTGTACTGTAGGTGTTTGAAAAGGGGCAGGATGGTATAGTAGTTATCCAGGTATATATGATAACCTTTGTTCAGCAGTGGGTATGCCAGGTTCGATACATTTTTATGGTTGTGCCCATATAGGCTGGGCATTCAGGGGGCTGGAGCTGGGAATCTCTTCCTTCATATATGGGGAACGCATACAGATATCCGGTGGCTCTTTCACATAACTTGTAGATTTTGACCCCGTATTTGTCCCTTTTGTTAGGAATATATTAATTTATTCCTAGCTTGCCTGTAAAGTGTACAAGGGGCTCATCCACACATACTTTCTAAACAGAGACATAAAGACGTAAAAAAAATTGCGAGGGGGCGAATTTTACATAATTTATCATAATTTGGATGGTTTTCGGGGACGGCACTGGGTGTTGTTGCTGAAGTGAAGGAAGCGCATAATCATCTCAAATCTGGACCTGGGCATTACTGCAGAATAAATGGGCATGTGGTGTATGGGGTTAGTGGACCAATTGGCATGTACTTCATTTTTTTTTGTAAACCCCATGTTTATAGTGAGGCCCATAAACAATTTGAACTCCTCTAAAATTCCAATCTCTCCACTCAAATGAACGGGCATAGGATGATTGGGGGTTGTTTGCAATGTACTGCTGGGCATAGAGATTGGTCTGGTCCATGATCAATTGCAGCTAAGTGTTGGGCAAAAATAAATAAAGAAAATCAATTTCTGAGAAATTCTCAGGATTGGCTTGCCCACCTGGCTGTGCGGTGAAAGGGGGAATGCTTGCTGATCCCGAATTGGAATGCAGCCATGTTGGGTTGGCAAGAGCATCTAAGAAGTATGTAGTGGCCCTGGCTCCTGGGGGATGTGACACTCCAGTGCTGGTAGTTGGGAGATTTGAGATTCTTGCGTTGGTACTTTGGAGTGATACCGTAGCGCTGGTGCTTGACCTGGGCATTCGATCCTGGGGTGTATGGTTGGTGGCAGTGCTGGCACTGGGTGTGGGCATTTGATCCTGGGGTCTATTGCTTGTGGCTGCCTGGTTTTCAGAGCGCCGTGCCCTTTTAGGAGGGACCCATTCTTTCTCAGATTCTGTCGCCGATCCACTCCTCCTTTAGACCGGAGGATTTACCTGCTTAACCACTTACCGCATATCAACGTACCGGTACGTCGGGTAAGTTTGCGGGGTTATACCAGGATGATGTCTCTAGCTAGAGGCATCATCCCGGTACCGTGGTTTGAAGCCGACGGTCGACTTTCCGTCGGTAACGACCGATGCGGCTCGGGAGCCGCTTGTCACGGAACCATGAACCAGACGTACAACAACAGATAAGTGAAAATAAGAAAGCTTTATTGAAAAACAAGCTATAAAGCAAAAGTCCAAACGGATGGCGAAACCGATGCAGAGTCTTTGCGAAGCCAGGGGTCAGGAACCAGGAGGGTAGTCAGACGAAGCCGGGATCAGGAACCAGCAGGGTAGTCAGACGAAGCCAGGATCAGGAACCAGCAGGGTAGTCAGACGAAGCCAGGATCAGGAACCAGAAGCAGCAGCAGTCTTAGAAGCATGTGAACACAGGAGGACCAAGCAGGGAACTGAAGCCACAGACCTCCTATATATATGAGCTAGGCATCCAGCTCCTCCCAGTGGGAAGGAGGAGCCGCAGGGTGGGAGGCTACAAGAAACCCAGAAACCAAGATGGCCGCCAGCACATGTCAAACGAAGGAGAACAGCAAGAAGGTAGGACCATGACAGTACCTCCCCCTCAAGGGCCCCTCCTCCGCGGAGTAAAGAACGGTTTCTGAGGGAAGCGTGCGTGGAAGGCTCGGAGCAAGGCAGGAGCATGGACATCTGCGGAGGGAACCCAGGAACGCTCCTCTGGACCATAACCACGCCAATGAACCAAAAACTGCACCCGACCGCGGACCAGGCGTGAGTCCAGGATATTGCTCACCTCATACTCCTCACGATTGCCCACTCGGACCGGACGAGGCCGAGGAACCGAGGAAGTGAAACGATTACACACCAGTGGCTTCAACAGGGAGACATGAAACACGTTGGAGATCCGCATGCCAGGAGGAAGCGCAAGGGCATAGGCTACCGGGTTTACCCTGCGAAGCACTCGGAAGGGACCAACAAAGCGAGGCGCCAGCTTGGGAGTGGGCACTGGAAGGTTGAGGTTGCGGGTGGACAACCATACACGGTCTCCGGCCTGGTAGGAAGGAGCAGGCGCTCGTCTGCGATCAGCCTGGAGTCTCTGGCGCTGCGCAGAGACCTCAAGGGACTTCTGGATCTGTACCCAAGAAGCACGTAGGACGGAAAGGTGATCCTCCACAGCCGGAATATCCTGGGGAGAGAATACCTCCGGTAACACGGCAGGTTGGAACCCATAGTTGGCCATGAAGGGAGACGTCCCAGAGGAAGAGTTCACCGCCGTGTTCCTGGCAAACTCAGCCCAAGGCAGGAGGTCAACCCAATTGTCTTGGTGATCGGAGACATAGCAACGAAGGAATTGCTCCAAGGCCTGATTGGATCGTTCTGCGGCCCCATTGGACTGAGGGTGGTAGGCCGAGGAGAAGAAGAGATGAATCCCCAACTGGGAGCAAAAGGCGCGCCAGAACCTGGACACAAACTGACTCCCCCGATCCGACACAATCTCCTTGGGCAAACCGTGCAACCGGAAGACCTCCCTGGCAAAAATCGTGGCCAACGCCTGTGCAGAGGGTAACTTCTTGAGAGGAACACAGTGGCACATTTTGGAAAACCGATCCACAATCATGAGAATGACCGTATGGCCTCGGGATGCAGGGAGGTCCACAATGAAATCCATCCCCAGGTGTGACCATGGGCGCTCCCCGGTGGCTAAGGGTTGCAGAAGGCCCAACGGAAGGTGCCGAGGGGACTTACTCTGGGCACAAACGGAGCATGCCGCTACATATGCGGCGATGTCGGAACGTAGGGAAGGCCACCAGAACAGACGTGAAACAGCCCAGGACAGCTGATTCTTTCCAGGATGCCCAGCGGTCTTGGAGTTATGGTAGGTTCGCAACAACCGAGTGCGCAACTCCTCAGGCACAAAACATCTGCCGTTGGGTCTCCCAGAGGGAGCACCAGATTGAGCCGCCAAAATCTGCTCACCCAGGGGAGAGGTCAGGCTGGTGCGAATGGCGGCCAGGATCTGATTCGGAGGTATGACCGAAGTCGGAATCGACTCCTCCCTGGACAGGTCGGAGAACTGCCGTGATAGGGCATCCGCCCTGATGTTCTTGGAACCGGGTAGGTAGGAGACCACGTAATTAAAACGTGACAAGAACAGAGCCCATCTGGCCTGACGTGGTGTCAAACTCTTGGCCTCAGAGAGGTAGGTCAGATTCTTGTGGTCCGTCAGGATGAGGACCGGAACCACCGAACCCTCGAGCAAGTGCCTCCATTCTTTAAGAGCCTGCACGATGGCCAATAACTCCCTGTCACCAATCTGGTAGTTGCACTCCGCGGAAGACAGTTTCCGGGAGTAAAACCCACAAGGAAGCAGAGGACCCTCTGGTGTTCTACGCTGAGACAGAAGGGCGCCTACTCCCGTCTCAGACGCGTCCACCTCGAGGACAAAGGGCAACCCAGGGTTGGGATGCGACAGAATCGGAGCCGACACAAAGGCGGACTTTAGAGCCTCAAAAGCTTGGATGGCCTCGGGCGGCCAGACCTGGGAATTACTGCCCTTCCTGGTCAGATCCGTGAGAGGCTTGGCTAGCATGGAAAAGTCCCCGATGAACTTCCGATAATAATTGGCGAAGCCCAAAAAGCGCTGCAGGGAGCGAAGACCACTGGGCTGGGGCCACTGTAAGACAGCCGAAACCTTATCAGGATCCATGGAGAACCCCTCAGCGGAAATGATGTAACCTAAGAAGGTTACCTGGGATCGGTGAAATTCGCATTTCTCAAGCTTACCGAACAGCTTGTTCTCTCGTAACCGTTGCAACACTCGTTTGACATCCAGAATGTGGGTCTCCATGGACTCAGAATATACCAAGATGTCATCCAAATAGACCACCACACACTGCTGCAACAGGTCACGGAAAACATCGTTGATGAATTCCTGAAAGACTGCGGGCGCATTGCACAGCCCAAAGGGCATAACCAAGGATTCATAATGACCGGTCCTGGTGTTAAACGCGGTCTTCCACTCATCGCCCGCCTTGATCCTTACGAGGTTATATGCCGCCCTCAGGTCGAGTTTGGTAAAGACCGTGGCCCCTTTAAGGCGATCGAACAGCTTGGAAATCAAGGGTATCGGGTAAGCGTTCTTGATCGTGATGCGATTGAGACCCCTGTAATCGATGCAAGGCCTCAACTCACCGCCCTTCTTTTTCACAAAGAAAAATCCAGCCCCTGCCGGGGACGAGGATTTGCGAATGTGTCCACGTGAAAGCGCCTCCCTCACGTACTCCTCCATGGCCTCATTCTCCGCTACCGACAGTGGATAGACTTTGCCACGAGGAGGAACGGCACCAGATTGTAACTCGATGGCACAATCGTATGGGCGGTGCGGAGGTAGGGCAACCGCGCGCACCTTATCGAATACATCCCGGTACTCCTCGTATTCAGGGGGCAACAGAGAGTCCGAGGAAGTACACAGCAACTTGACAGGCCCATGGATGCAACTAGCCCCGCACTGCGGTGACCACGAGAGGATCTCGGCCGATCTCCAATCGAAAATCGGATTATGCTTCTGGAGCCAGGGGTACCCCAAGACCACCGAGTAGTGTGGAGACGAAATAACCTGGAAGCAGACCGACTCTCTGTGGACGGCACCAATGGCTAACCCCACTGGAAGGGTCTCATGAGTCACGTGTGGCGGCAGAAGGGGTCTGCCGTCTATCGCCTCAAGAGCCAGAGGAGAACCTCGAGCCTGTAGAGGAATGGAATTGGCGGCAGCGAACACACTATCAATGAACAAACCACCAGCACCAGAGTCCACCAACGCCTGGGTCGTCACCGAGCCCCCGACCCAGGAGAGGACAACAGTGATCAGTGGTTTGTCAACACGGGAAACCGGGCAAGAGGAGACTCCACCCAAGATCTGCCCCCGACAGGATCTCAGGTGCGAGCGTTTCCCGGACGGTTCGGACATGCCAACCGAAAATGCCCACCGAGACCACAGTACATGCATCGGCCCTCGCGTCTCCGGAGTACCCTCTCCCCCTCGGACAGGCGAGCAAACCCCAGCTGCATGGGTTCACCCCCAGACAAGTCATCCCCAGGAGGCGTGGGAGGAGAGGGAGGCACGGGTGGGACAGCAAAGGTAGGCGCCAAACTGTTAGGAGGCCTCCGCAGACTCTCCTTAAAGGAAGGTCTCTCCCTGAGTCTGGTGTCAATCAAAATCAGGAAAGAAATAAGAGACTCGAGCTCCACTGGTAGGTCCTTAGCTGCAACCTCATCCTTCAAGGCATCCGAGAGACCATGAGAGAAAGCAGCGACCAGAGCCTCATTATTCCAGCCCACCTCTGCTGCCAGGGTACGAAACTCAATGGCGTATTCAGCTACGGATCGTGAACCCTGTCTGATGGACATAAGGAGCTTCGCAGCAGAGGCAGCACGAGCCGGCACATCGAATACCTTCCGAAGAGAAGCAACAAAACCGGAAAACTCGGCAACCACCGGATTGTTGTTCTCCCATAAAGGGCTGGCCCAGGCCAAGGCCTTGTCTGAGAGCAGCGAGATTAAGAAGCCCACCTTTGATCGCTCAGTAGGAAAGGCATGTGGCAGCAACTCGAAATAAATGCCCACCTGGTTAAGGAAACCTCGGCACTGAGTTGGCTCTCCCCCAAAGCGCTGTGGAAGGGGGGCAGAACCGGACATACCCCGAAACACCGCAGGCGCAACAACAGGTGTCGGGGTAGACTCTGGCGCAACAACCGGAGCGGCAGTAGGAGCGGGCCCAGGAGCGACAACCGACCCATCGGCAATGGGAGCGAAATGAGCCGTGCGTTCAAGCAGGATTTGCAACGCCACGGCGAACTGACCCAACAGGTGATCCTGCTGATCAAGTCTGGCAACCAGCGTGGGTAGTTAGGATGGCCCTGTACCATCAGAATTCATGGCCTGTGGTGCCGTGCGTTCAAGCAGGGTTTGCAACGCCACGGCGAACCGACCCAACAGGTGATCCTGCTGATCAAGTCTGGCAACCAGCGTGGGTAGCGAGGATGGCCCTGTACCGTCAGAATTCATGGCTTGGTCCTAATGTCACGGAACTATGAACCAGACGTACAACAACAGATAAGTGAAAATAAGAAAGCTTTATTGAAAAACAAGCTATAAAGCAAAAGTCCAAACGGATGGCGAAATCGATGCAGAGTCTTTGCGAAGCCAGGGGTCAGGAACCAGGAGGGTAGTCAGACGAAGCCGGGATCAGGAACCAGCAGGGTAGTCAGACGAAGCCAGGATCAGGAACCAGCAGGGTAGTCAGACGAAGCCAGGATCAGGAACCAGAAGCAGCAGCAGTCTTAGAAGCATGTGAACACAGGAGGACCAAGCAGGGAACTGAAGCCACAGACCTCCTATATATATGAGCTAGGCATCCAGCTCCTCCCAGTGGGAAGGAGGAGCCGCAGGGTGGGAGGCTACAAGAAACCCAGAAACCAAGATGGCCGCCAGCACATGTCAAACGAAGGAGAACAGCAAGAAGGTAAGACCATGACACCGCTCGATCGTTACCCGGGTGAGCGGGAGGGGACGTCCTCCCGCCGCCTTCCGTGGCTTTGCTCGGGGCTCCCGTCCCACCGGGAGCCCCGAGCACCCAGCCGGCACGGCCGTCGGCTGGATGGAGTCCCGATGAATGCCGGAAGCGGCATTGATTGGGTCTCCGATGACGTAACCCGGAGGCGGCGTGCATGACGTCACTTTCGGGTTACTGTGCTGCAAAAGGCGGCAGATTTGAAAAACATCTGTATGCAAAAATGCCGTTTTCAGCGTTTTGCATACAGGGAAGTGCCGCCCTCGTCACCGTTAGCTCGCGCACAAAAAAAACGTGTACGCAAGTCGAGCCGCGAATGAAATCGCTGTTCAAACCACACATGTGAGGTATCGCCGCGATCGCCAGAGCGTGGACAATAATTTAAAAAGAAGAGCTACACCCTAACTCTAAACTGGTAACCTTTAAATAAATTTAAAGCGTCGCAGATTGAGATCTCTATTGACCGTAGTTTGTCGCCATCCCACGGGGGGGGGGGGCGCAATTTTAATATTTTTAACATTCTGCTATATAACATTCCCAAAATAAAAAAAATCTACATTTTCTACCATTTTAGGCCAATTTGTTTTCTGCTACATATTTTTGGTAACAAAAACTGCAATAAGTGTATTTTGATTGGTTTGCGCAAACGTTATTGCGTCTACTAACTACGGGAAAGATTTATGTCATTTTTATTGTGGTTTTTTTTACAAGTAATGGCGGCGATCTGCGATTTTTTTTTCTGCGGGACTGCGACATTGCGGCGGAAAGATTGGACCCCTGACTGATATTTTTGACACTTTTGGGGGGACCAGTGACATTACTACAGTAATCAGTGCTATAAATATGCACTGTTACTGTAATAATGACACTGCTAGGGAAGGGGTTAACAGTATAGGTGATCAAGAGGTTAAATGTGACCCTAGGGGAGTGATTCTAACTGTGGGGGGGTTGGACTTGTGGAGTCATCACAGAGACATGCGATCCTATATAGCAGGATCACATGAGCTCTGTGATCAGTTCAGGGAGAAGGATGGACGGCTGTGCCGCCTGACACTAGTGATGTCGCGAACATAAAATTCGCTGTTCGCGAACCGGCGAACATTGCGAACCGCCATAGACTTTAATAGGCAGGCGAATTTTAAAACCCACAGGGACTCTTTCTGGCCACAATAGTAATGGAAAAGTTGTTTCAAGGGGACAAACACCTGGACTGTGGCATGCCGGAGAGGGATCACACAAAAAAAAGTTCTTAAAAATTGTAATTTTTTGATAGAGAGCCAATTATTGGAAAAATTAAAAAAAAAAATAAAAATAAAAAATGTATTTGGATTTAGCATCTGGGGGTCTAAAAAGTGTACCTGTGAAGTTTCAGCTCTGTAGCATGTCCGGAACCAGAAAAAATTACGAATTAGGGTTAGGGCTAGGGTTAGGGTTAGGGCTAGGGCTAGGGCTAGGGTTAGGGTTAGGGTTAGGGTTAAGGTTATTTTTATGGCTAGGCTTAGAGGGTTAGGGTTAAGGTTAGAGGGTTAGGGTTATGGTTAGAGGGTTAGGTTTAGTGTTAGGGGCTAGGGTTAGGGTTACGGTGAGATACTTAGGGTTAGAGTTAGTAGCCCTACCCCTACCCCTCTAACTCTAACCCTAAGCACTAAAAATAACCCTAACCTTAGCCCTGACCCTAACCCTAGCCCTAACCCTAACCCTAGCCCTAACCCTGATTCTATTTTTTTTCTGGTTCTGGACATGCTACAGAGCTGAAACTTCACAGGTACACTTTTTAGACCCCCCAGACAATAAATCCAATAACGCTCTGTGTTTACATTTGTGTTTGGCTGTGAATAGATCAAAGCCGATCACATGATAAACAGCCATTGTCATTGGCTGTTTACCACTGTCGGTGATGAGCTGTGTTCCTGGGAACATGCCGCCACCAGCATGACTGTGCAGCACGCTCCCGATCTTTAGCATGTGCAGTCTACACAGTAGGCAGAGCTTTGTGGATTGGCTGTGATTGGATCACAGCCAATCACGTGGTAAACAGCCACGCTCATTGGTTGTTTACCCGCTGTCGGTGATGCGATATGTCACAGGGACACGCTGCCATCGACAATGCAGGGCTGCGCGCACACCATCGCGTGCATGCCCTGCTTAAATGGGCCACCATCATATGGCGTTAGCCCAGAACAAGAGCCACCCCGCTCCGCTATCATTTGAGAGTGGGCGGGCGGCAAGTGGTTAAACTGTCTTTGAGGCTATCTATGAATATTATATTGTTTCACAATACCTTATACAGCAGTAAGGCAGACACAAAAACTGCATGGCCAAAGCTTTTATGACCATACTTCTTTTGAGGGTCACTGGAGTATATTAAGGACAACTTCACACCTCCCTGGTGCAGTCATGCTGTGCTTTGGGCAAAGCACAGCTAACCTGTGGTTTTCCTGAGGGTTATCTGTGTTTTCCCATAGACTTCTGAGATGTCCCGTGGTTTTGGTGCAGTTTCAGAAAGTGCACCATAGATGAAGTATGCAGGAGTTTTGGTGCACTTTCTGAAACCGCACCAAAAGTGCAGGACTTCATGGGAAAATGCAGCTAACCAGAATGACAAGCAAGGGTTAGCAGCACTTAAGCAAAAGCACCGTGGGACAGTGTGAAATTGGCATTAGTTTTGTACTCCTGTAACCAAAAGTCAGTCTGACAGAGTAGAGCCAGGCTTTGGCGGGATCCCAACAATATTGTCGGTATCCAGCCTGCTGCCTGACTGACAGCTAGCTCTGCATTGCAGCTCATGGTTGAGAGCTGGAGCCAACTTTTCCCACCCCTTCCTTGATAGCAACAGAACTAGCATTCTCAATAGGAGAGTTTAGCAATGTCACCCTCCTTAATTTTGCATAACAGAGTCCCATTAAACTCTGTCCTGAACTTCACAAATAATCACAAATTAAAAAAATAGATTTAGATTAAATTTCAGCATACTGCCTTTTTATTATAGGCATGTTGACACATGTAATTCTTAACATAAGTTTAATATAGACTAGGAAAAAAATCAAAAGTGAAATGGTAAAGTTAAGAAAGTTTGCTGAATAGGGAATGTTTTTTCTGACAAAACCCTTCCCAGCTATTTCCCAGATGATCAGCATTCAAGCTATGCCCGTACTGGGTCTGTGGTATAAGGGGGTTGATTTATTAAAGTCAGTTACGCTGTTCACTTTGCAAGAGAAATTGCACCAGAGCCTAATGAATTTGGGGAATTTTCACTTTGCAAAGAATACCCCATCACATGCAAAGAAAATAAAATATAAAAAATGAATTCTGGCTTGCACATGATTGAATTACAGAATTCATTAGAGCTTCATCTCATTCTCTAAGCTCTGGGTCACATTTTCTTGCAACGTGCAGCTTGCCTTGCAAAGAGAACAGCCTTTTTACCTTTAATAAATCAACCCCAATGCATTATACTATTTAGGGAGCTTATTTCTGGGGGGAGTCCATGATGAATAAGTATCTCGTTGTCCTGGTAGATCATATACAATAACAGCATTGAATGCAAATATGTAGCCTCAGGAGCAACCAAGATACATTTGCATTAACCCATTCACAAAAAAAGTAAAAAAACCCTTAATACCCAAACCCAATTTAGCCATTTTGGTTGGTAAAACTGTACATATAATTGCAAATACTTAGTACAGTATATCTAGGTGGATTATACCTTATTTTTTCAGGACAGATTGTGTGTTTTAATTTGGTGCTAAATGGTAGCAGCTATCCCCTGATTCTGTTTTATTATGAAAGTAAATTTAGCCCAACATAGCACAAAAAATTGTAATTTTTAAAATTTTAGATGGATGTTTTTATGCAGTTACCTAAGACCCACCACCAAAAACCTGCAAAATAAATTCTTCTACTCCTCATGAATGAAGTAACGCCACACATTTGTATGTTATTTATTCTTTGTGTCCATAGTAGGACCAAGATCATGTGATCTGGTTCCTTGGGGTCCCAATCGTTAATAGGAGACCCAGGGTTGTCACTGACAGCTTGTTCTCAGTTCTGGGAGTGTACAATCAAAAACACCTCCAGTACAAACAGAGGAGCACATACATGCAGCACCCAGGATTGAAGTTCACTTTATGGATGCTGCATATATGTGTTACACAGTTGTAAAAGAATTAAAAAAGGCATGAACTCAATTGCGCAAAAGACATAATTTCCCCACATAAGTCATTAGTAAGACATAATCTCCATATAAAACATTAGTAAGACATATTGAATGCGGAGTCGTGTTTTGCACACCAGTTTATATACTGTAGCATGTTGCAAAACTGCAAAGAGAGTAATGAAGTTCAGTCTACGGTTCTGTTTTTGTATTGCTAATATTCTCCAGACACTGGAGAGATGTCACATCCATGTCACTGTCACCACAGTTCCACAGTCCATAAAAAAACTCTTCCTCCATTGCCTCTGACCTATCCCTAGCAGTCCTCACTGTCACCAGCAATTCACAGGCTCCACTGTCATCATCATTTCATGCTTTCTACTTCTAGCTCACAACGAATCCTGCGTCATAGTCAGAATCACCTCTACCCAACATTAACATTCTTCCTTATCAAATCATTGAATCACTCCATCATAGGTTACTTCTGTTTAGAAATCTTTAGAAATCCATAACTTCCCTGATCTGAATCTGTCAAATCACAACTGACCTCTCCCTATCAAACTTTATTCACCTTGTTTACCTCCATTATCCCACACCCATCATAGATTAACACTACCCCCATCACAGCTTTCTTCTCCCATTCTCCCATTATTCGTTCCTCAGTTTACATCACAATTGGGTATAATTGATATAATCCTCTTCCGAAAATAGCAAACTCCAATTGATCTCCTTCACCTCCATTAATCCCTGGTGAACACTCATCTCCAGCCAGTAAACTACCTTCACCAGTACATTACAACTGTTATTTACAATGCCCACAGCTACAATCTCACAACCATTCTGCACTTATTTCTGATGGTTGTGGCTTCTTTCTTACATTTATCATATTTGTAACCATAGGTGTGTGCAGCCTATTGCATTAGGGTGTGCACCCCCAAAGTTCAAACACACATATGTGTTTGTAGACACACACACTTATAAATAAATGTAAACAAACATTTCAAAATGTATTAACATATGGATGGTGTCAGTAGGGCAGAGGTTGGTGTCAGTGGGACAGCGGATGGTGTCAGCCAGTGGAGCAGTGGACTTTGTCAGTAGGGCAGAGGACAGTGTCCGTAGAGCAGTGGACCATGTTAGTAGAGCAGAGATTGGTGTTAGTAGGGCAGTGGACAATGTCAGTAGTTTTATTTATTTTTAACCACCTCCCGCATGCACTATAGCCAAAAAATGGTCACAGCACAGGCTCACATTGCTGGGAGGGCATCTATAGATTTTCTTCTGTGATTGCGCTTCCCCCAGCCCCCTTGCGGCACTGATCTGTGATCACCATGTCCTTGTAATCCTTCGGACACAGCTGATCACAGATCGGGGTAAAGAACGAATCACAGCGGCTCTTTACCATGTGACCAACTGTGCCCAATCACAGCTGATCACAGTGTAAACAGGATTTGCCGGTTATCGGCAGTCCTTTCCTCACGCTGACAGCACGTGAGGAGAGCCGATAACTGGCAAATCCACACAAGGGGCATATACTGATAATCAGGGCACTGATAATCAGTGTCCTGATTATCAGTGTAGCCCCAATAGTGCCCACAAATGCTGCTAATATGTGCCAATCAGTGCTTCCGGCCACTGCCCATCAGTGCTGCCTCATCAGTGCCCATCAGTGCTGCCTTATCAGTACCCATCAGTGCTGCCTTATCAGTACCCATCAGTGCTGTATCAGTGCCCATCAGTGCAGCCTATTAGTGCAGCCTATTATACCCATTAGTGCAGCCTATCGGTACAGCCTCATCAGCACAGATCATTGAGCAGTGAAACAAAACAAAATTCATATATACTGGATTAATTACAAACCACTTAAAAGTTAGATTTTTTTTCAGAATAGAAAAGAATTTAAACTTTTCCAAAACAATGTAAATATAATATAAGAATTAGATGTCAAACCTGTAAAGACTGTGGTGTTAGGTTTTCCTTAACCGCTTCCCGACTGCCCGCCTCCTATTTACTGTGGCAGTGCGGCCCTCCTGCGCAAACTAATGTAGACCTCCGTCGGTCGCGTGCCTGCAGCTAGGGGGCAAGTGTGCGCCGCCGGCGCGCTCCCGCCCCCACTTGGCAGTGTGGACTCCGATGCACAGGGCAGGTGGCTCTAATTACCGCCTGACACCTGTGATCATTCCCGGCTGAGAGAGAAGGACGGGCAGCTGTTGTAAACACAGCTGACAGTACTTCTCTCTGGAATGATCACAGAGTGCCTGTGATCCTGCTATATAGGATCACAGGTCTCTATGATCATTTCACAAGCCACGCCCACCCACAGTTAGAATCACACCCCTAGGCTCACATTTAACCCCTTGATCACCCACAGTGTTAACCCCTTCCCTGCCAGTGTCATTATTACAGTCACTGTGCATATTTTTAGCACTGATTACTGTAGTAATGTCACTGGTCCCTCCAAAAGTGTCAAAAATGTCAGTTAGGGGTCCGATCTGTCCACCGCAATGTCGCAGTCCTGCTAAAAATTGCAGATCGCCGCCATTACTAGTAAAAAAACAATAAAAATGACATAAATCTTTCCCGTAGTTAGTAGACGCAATAACTTTTGCGCAAGCCAATCAAAATACGCTTATTGTGATTTATTTATTTAAATATGTAGCAGAAAACAAATTGGCCTAAAATGTTAAAAAATTTAGATTTTTAATTATTTTTTTCGGAGAATGTTATATATAGCAGAAAGTGAAAAAATATATATATATTTTTTCAGAATTTTCGCTATTTTTGGGGTTTATAGCACAAAAAATAAAAATCGCACAGGTGATCAAATACCACCAAAAGAAAGCTCTATTTGTGGGGAACAAAAGGACATTACATTTATCTGGGTACAGCATTGCACGACTGCACAATTGTCCGTTAAAATAACGCAGTGCGAACCGCAAAATATGGCCTGGTCATTAAGGGGGGGAAATCTTCTGGTCCAGAAGTAGTTAAATATGAGACAAATGTGCCTCAGCTATTGAAATTTTATTTTGTGTTTTCCAGCATAATTTTGTTGATCGTGTTTAGTTTCATATATACCCTATATTAATATGTTTACCAATCATGGTTCTGTCCTTAAGAAATAAAATGTAACATTACTCAACAGTGAGAGGGGCAGTAGGACAAAATCACTTCTACTCAATGCCTCTTCTACTATAGCCATAAATTGTCTGGATCTAACTTAACTCCTCCGCAATAAAATGTTTTTTGCAATTAGCTCAATGGGCAGATTTGCTTCGCTTGGACAGACTTTTAATTTATGCTAGTATGTCTGTGTAAGTCTTTCCATATCTCTTTGAAGAGCAAGGTGACTGGTCTCAGTCTGCACCCTCTCTTTCCCCCTGTTAATTGGTTTTGTGTATGGATCATTGCTTTAATGAAGGCAGTGTGAGGGAGACCCTCCAGTTTTATGACATTCTTTGTTTGGGCTCATCATAATAATCAAGAATTTGACTTCCTATAAAATTAGCCACTTGCTGCATACAGTTTGAAGCATAATGGATTCCTAATGTTACACAAATTTTGCTGTAGCAGCTAACATCTAGTGAAAATCTAGATTATGCATTGAATCTTCTTTTCTAAACAGAAACCGGCATGGTTAGTGATAAGTCAACAAAGATTCATTGAGACCAAAAACATTTAAAAATAGGACTAAATTATACCATAGAAAACATATAATGTGCATCTTTGTGTGCACAGTAAATATTTAAATCTCTGCACCTCCAACCCGACATATACATAATCTTTTTTTGTTCAGCACTAATATTGATGAGAAGGTACATGATGTTTATGCAAACATGTACATAAATATTAAATTTATGATTTTTTTCTGCTATTATTAAACTGCAGCAGTGATCTCTTCATTCAGTTTTCAATATAGGATGTTGTAAAGAATTTCATTATGTAAAAAATGTGTTGCTGCACTGTGATAATCCCTTCACACCAAGGCTGGTACAAACCACTTACGCTGTTTTTCTTAATTCCATATTAAATCATTGGTTCTTTTTCCTTAAAAAAGAAAAAAAAAATAATTAAGAAAATAAATAAAATAGTCCCTAATAATAAAGCTGCAGTCCCATTTAAAAATAAAATGTGTGTATGTTTAACCACAAATATCTTGTAATTATTATTCATATTACAAGCCCTGCATTACGCACACTTTTTCAGCTTTAATAACCATCAGCTCCAGAATAAACAATAGCAATTGGGTTTAATTATCAGTGTTTAATGGTGCAGAATCATGCAGGGCAGGGGAGAGAAGCAAATAATTACTGTTAGTACTGTAGAGTAACTTTCATCTGATTCTCAAGCCTTGGATAAAGAGTCATATGCATTCATTACCCTATTCCAGTCTAACCTGTTCTAAATAGTGAAAATACAAAGTGTGCTGAGATCACTATTATTTAATTGGGGTATGAATATATCCATACTGTCTCTTAAGTTTTTAAGTCTATTAATAATAATAAAATAATGACAAGCTGTAAAGCATTTTATTACTTTTTATTACTATTTACTACTATTGTACATATCATATGTTTGTTTTTTTTTATCATTAACCACTTTACCCCCGGAGGATTTTGCTGTCTTACGTCCAGGCCACTTTTTGCGATTCGGCACTGTGCGACTTTAACTGACAATTGCGCGGTAGTGCCGTACCCAAACGAAATGTACATCCTTTTTTCCCACAAACAGAGCTTTCTTTTGGTGGTATTTGATCACCTGTACGATTTTTACTTTTTGCGCTAGAAACAAAAAAAGAGCGTAGATTTTGAAAAAATAACAATATTTTTCACATTTTTTTATATGAAATCCCCCCCCCCCCCCAAAAAAAAAATTTAAAAATCAAAATTGTTTTACATTTTTTGCCAATTTGTTTTCTGCTACCTATGTTTGGTAAAAAAAATCACAATAAACATATTTTGATTGGTTTGCACAAAAGTTATTGCGTTTACTAACTAAGGGAAAGATTTCTGTCATTTTTGGTGTTTTTTTTTTACTAGTAATGGCGGCGATCTGCGATTTTTTTTGCGGGACTGCCACATTGCGGCGAACAGATCGGACCCTTGACTGACATTTTTGATACTTTTGGGGGTACCAGTGACATTTCTACAGTAATCAGTGCTATAAATATGCACTGTTACTGTAAAAATGACACTGGCAGGGAAGGGGTTAATTTTATTGGAGAGGGAGGGGTTAATGTATGCCTGGTGCTTACTAACGTGTGTGGGGGGAGGTGACTGAGTGACACAGGGACAGAACAGCATGTTCAGCTATGCTGAACCCTGCAATCTGACCCTGTCTGTCACTTAGGAGATAATAATAATTATAATAATTACATAATGCAGCAACAACCACACAAGTAGGACACCTAACATTAGAGGTGATTTATTCTTCCAAAACAAATGCACTTTTGAAAACTGGTACTGACTAGTATTCCAATGTTTCTCTTCTCTCTGTTTGTCTTCATCACTCAGCTAATGTGACCCCCAATGCTGATGGAGAAAGGCAGGGGAGGGTCAAACAAGGATGCTGTGCAGGGGACTAACATCCTCCTTATCAACTGATAATGCCAGGTTGTTAGGATGCTGGCAACTAAAAGTTTGTATTAGTGCAGGTGAAAACCTGTGGCTTTGTGTAATTAAAAGACAGGCTTCGTACACACGCTGGCTTGTATACATTTTTTGGGCAATTTTTAGGCATTTTGCCAAGGCACCCCTGAAAAAAACCTCAAGGCACGCCAGTGTGCCTGGGCACCCTGGGTGAAAAAGGCTGATCCAGAGGATCATGCCTAACAGTCAGGCAACTAGGAGGTTAATAATACCACCAAACATATTTTCATAGGAATCTCACTTTAAAACAAAAATTGAAGGATAGCAACTGCTCAGTGCAGGGGCCCCAAAGTTACTTACCAGAGCCAGTAATGTGGGTATAGCAGAGAGTTTACCCTCTCATGTAAGCAAGCATTGACATCAGAGATCTATTCAGCTCCCACTGACCACCAACATAAAAACACATGTCACAGATCAGTTCTGCAGCTGATCTGCTTCTATTAGTTTTTCAAATATGCAAGGCTATTCTGTGTTACCTGTAATTCCAAAGACATGCAGGGTTGTTCTGCCACATGTGGTTCCACAGTCATGTAGTCTTTTGCTTCCTGGCTTTTGCTCTGGACTGGCAGTCCCATTCAGTCATTGCACATAAACAGCTGGACAGTGGCTTCCTGGAGTTGAGAGGACATATATATATATATGCACAGTATGTATGTATGTATGTATATATATATATATATATATACACACATGTAGCACACCCTTGTCTTAAAGCAGGGTTGCTATTTAAATTTAGTTGCTGGGCAGTAACTAGCTTTGGCTGATTATAGTACTGTGGTAAATTGGACTTCCTTTTAATCTGGGTTTGGCTGTGGTTCTCCCTTCTGTCAGTAGGTGGCACTGTTGCCTCTAACGTTAGAGTGAGAAATACAGTTAAACAGGCTATTAATATCTATGTCTCTCTTAGCCAATTACAGTGCAGCTGAGGCATGCTGGGAGAGAGTATTTATCTGAGGGAAGTCCAATGATCGCTCTCTTGCCACCCGGACCCCCTTTGGGGTGGGTGTGTGCCACTATGCTGCTGCTGGGTAGGCCTGAAGCCTGGGGCCTAGCCACATGCCTGGGACTCTGCTGAGGAGAGCCAGTGATCTGCATGGAAGTGAGCATCCACAGAGATCCAGCAACCTTTGTGAGTTACCTGCCTGTTTAATATAGAAGACAGCTGTCCAGCCAGTACAGACCACTAAAAGAGATTGGACCTAGGGGAGAGGAGTTGCCTCCCAGATCAATCTGAAGTTTCATGGATACTGAAAGGGACTGGACTCAGGGGAGAGGAGTTTCCTCCCAAACCAGTCTGAACCTCAAGGTCTGTTATCCTGTACCGCTGTCATTGCCATGCCTGTCATTTTTGTAAACAGAGTCTGCTGATTTGACTGTTAGCTAAGGGTGTCCTGTGCCCTACTCCTCTCTCTCTCTTATTTTTTATTTTTTTGTCCTGTTAAGAAGAAATAAAACTCTTCTGTTGTTTCAAGCATAAAAGCGACTGGCACCCATTGTTTCTTCTACTTGTATCATTGCCCATCATGCCTGACAATCCACACCCAAAGGAGGTATGTAGGCCCTCTCTGCCTCTGAGGGTCACCCCTAGGCCCTAGGGAGTTTTAGGTGTCCGCTACACACACACTATATTACCAAAAGTAATGGGAAGCCTGCCTTAACACGCACATGAACTTTAATGGCATCCCAGTCTTAGTCCGTAGGATTCAATATTGAGTTGGCCCACCCTTTGCAGCTATAACAGCTTCAACTCTTCTGGGAAGGCTGTCCACAAGATTTAAGAGTGTGTCTGTGGGAATGTTTGGCCATTCTTCCAGGTTGGAGAGAAGGCCTGGCTCAGAGTCTGCACTCAAATGCATCCCAAGGGTGTTCTTTCAGGTTGAGGTCAGGACTCTGTGCCGGCCAGTCAAGTTCCCCCACACCAAACTTGCTCATTCATGTTTTTTTATGGATCTTGCTTTGTGCACTGGTCCAAATCATTTGGTGGAGGGGGGTTTTTGATGTGGGGTTGTTTTTCAGGGGTTGGGCTTGGCCCTCTAGTTCCAGTGAAGGAAACTTTTAAGGCATCAATATACTAAGACATTTTGGACAATTTCCTACTCCAAACTTTGTGGGAACAGTTTGGAGTTGGCCCTTCCTGTTCCAGCATGACTGCGCACCAGTGCACAAAGCAAGGTCCATAAAGAAATGGATGAGTGAGTTTGGGGTAGAGGAACTTGACTTGCCTCTGAAGAGTCCTGACCTCAACCTGATAGAACACCTTTGGGATGAATTAGAGCGCAGACTGTGAGCCAGGCCTTCTCATCCACCATCAGTGCCTGACCTCTCAAATGCGCTTCTGGAAGAATGGCTCCCCAAATCATGATGGACTCTGGAAAATGTTGCATTTCATTTGGAAATCAAGGTCCCAGAGTCTGGGACAGAATCCAAGTTGCATGAGGTCCAGTTGTGAAGTTTCCACTGTCAGTGATGATTTGGGAAGCCATGTCATCTGCTGGTGTTGATCCACTGTGTTTTATTAAGTCCAAAGTCAGCGCACCCCTCTACCAGGAAATTCTAGAGCACTTCATGCTTCCCTAAGCTGACCAGCTTTATGGAGATGCTGATTTCATTTTCCAGCAGGACTTGGCACCTGCCCACACTGACAAAAGTACCAATACCTGGTTTAATGATCATGGTATCACTGAGCTTGATTGGCCAGCAAACTCGCCTGACCTCAACCCCATAGAGAGTCTGTGGGGTATTGTAAAGAGGAAGATGAGAGACACCAGACCCAACAATGCAGATGAGCTGAATACCACTATCGAAGAAACCTAGGCTTCCATAACACCTCAGCAGTGCCACATGCTGATCGCCACCATGCCATACCGCGTTCATGCAGTAATGCATGCAAAAGGAGCCCTGGCCAAGAAATTAGTACATGCTATACTGTACTTGGACATACTTTTCAGTAAGCCAACATTTCTGTATTCAATTTTTTTTTTTATTGGTCTTATGTAATATTCTAATTTTTCGAGATACTAAATTTTGGTTTTTTCCTAGATGTAAGCAATAATCATCAAAATTAAAATAAAGAAATGCTTGAAATATATCACTCTGTGTATAACACATTTATATATAACATAAGAGTTACACTTTTTAAATCGACTTACTGAAATTAATTACCTTTTTGACGATAGTCTAATTTTATGGGATGCACCTGTACACAGGGCAGCCATCAGAAATTGTGGGGCCCCTTACACAACTTTAGGTCTGGGCCCCCCGGGCCATCCCACCAAGTGTACCAACTAGCTATCCCACTGAGTCCTTCAGTACACACACTTTTGACTTTAACAATCTTACAACATATTAGCTGAAAATTAAAACTGTATTCTAAGTCTTCAGTGCTTTCAAGATTTAGCAAGTAAGGTATTATAAAAGACATCCCAATCCAGCACCAGTACGCACTCAGACCCCACTCATACCGTTACACACTCAGCCCCCCCACACCTATACGCACTCAGTCTCCCCTCACACCTGTACGCACTCAACCCCCACTCATACCTGTATGCACTCAGCCCACTCACACCTGTATGCACTCAGCCCCCCACACCTGTATGCACTCAGCCCCACTAACACCTGTATGCACTCAGCCCACTCACACCTGTACGCACTCAGCCCCCCACACCTGTATGCACTCAGCCCCACTCACACCTGTATGCACTCAGCCCCACTCACACCTGTATGCACTCAGCCCCACTAACACCTGTATGCACTCAGCCCACTCACACCTGTAAGCACTCAGCCCCCCACACCTGTATGCACTCAGCCCCACTCACACCTGTATGCACTCAGCCCCACTCACACCTGTATGCACTCAGCCCCACTCACACCTGTACGCACTCAGTCCCCCCTCACACCTGTATGCACTCAGTCTCCCCTCACACCTGTATGCACTCAGCCCCCACTCATACCTGTATGCACTCAGCCCCCCCTCACACCTGTACGCACTCAGCCCCCCCTCACACCTGTATGCACTTAGCCCCCCTCACACCTGTACGCACTAAGCCCCCACTCACACCTGTACACATTCAGCCCCACTCACACCTGTACGCACTCAGCCCCACTCACACCTGTATGCACTCAGCCCCACTCACACCTGTATGCACTCAGCCCCACTCACACCTGTACGCACTCAGCCCCACTCACACCTGTACGCACTCAGCCCCCACTCATACCTGTACACATTCAGCCCCACTCACACCTGTACGCACTCAGCCCCACTCACACCTGTATGCACTCAGCCCCACTCACACCTGTACGCACTCAGCCCCCCTCACACCTGTACGCACTCAGCCCCCACCCATACCTATATGCGCTCAGCCCTCCCTCACACCTGTACGCACTCAGCCCCCCCTCACACCTGTATGCACTCAGCCCCCACTCACACCTGTACGCACTCAGCCCCACTCACACCAGTACGCACTCAGCCCCACTCACACTTCTATGCACTCAGCCCCCCCCTCACACCTGTACGCACTCAGCTCCCCCCTCACACCTGTACGCACTCAGCCCCCCCTCAAACCTGTACGCACTCAGCCCCTTTACACCGGTATGCACTCAGTGCCCCCTCACACCTGTATGCACTCAGCCCCCACTCATACCTGTAAGCTCCCACTCACACCTATATGAACTCACCCCCCCCCACACCTGTATACACTTAGTCCCCCCTCACACCTGTACACACTCAGCCCCTTTACACCGGTATGCACTCAGTGCCCCCTCACACCTGTATGCACTCAGCCCCCACTCATACCTGTATGCACTCAGCCCCCCTCACACCTGTACGCACTCAGCCCCACTCACACCTGTACGCACTCAGCCCCCACTCATACCTGTACACATTCAGCCCCACTCACACCTGTACGCACTCAGCCCCACTCACACCTGTATGCACTCAGCCCCACTCACACCTGTACGCACTCAGCCCCCCTCACACCTGTACGCACTCAGCCCCCACTCATACCTATATGCGCTCAGCCCTCCCTCACACCTGTACGCACTCAGCCCCCCCTCACACCTGTATGCACTCAGCCCCCACTCACACCTGTACGCACTAAGCCCCCCACTCACACCTTTACGCACTCAGCCCCACTCACACCAGTACGCACTCAGCCCCACTCACACTTGTATGCACTCAGCCCCCCCCTCACACCTGTACGCACTCAGCTCCCCCCTCACACCTGTACGCACTCAGCCCCCCCTCAAACCTGTACGCACTAAGCTCCCACTCACACCTATATGAACTCAGCCCCCCCCACACCTGTATACACTTAGTCCCCCCTCACACCTGTACACACTCAGCCCCTTTACACCGGTATGCACTCAGTGCCCCCTCACACCTGTATGCACTCAGCCCCCACTCATACCTGTATGCACTCAGCCCCCCTCACACCTGTACGCACTCAGCCCCCACTCACACCTGTACGCACTCAGCCCCCCCCTCACACCTGTATGCACTCAGCCCCCCACTCGCACCTGTATGAACTCAGTCCCCTTTCACACCTGTATGCACTCAGACCCCCCTATTCTAAGTCTTCAGTTCTTTCAAGATTTAGCAAGTAAGGTATTATAAAAGACATCCCAATCCAGCACCAGTACGCACTCAGACCCCACTCATACCTGTACGCACTCAGCCCCCCCACACCTATACGCTCTCAGTCTCCCCTCACACCTGTATGCACTCAACCCCCACTCATACCTGTATGCACTCAGCCCACTCACACCTGTATGCACTCAGCCCCCCACACCTGTATGCACTCAGCCCCCCACACCTGTATGCACTCAGCCCCACTAACACCTGTATGAACTCAGCCCACTCACACCTGTACGCACTCAGCCCCCCACACCTGTATGCACTCAGCCCCACTCACACCTGTATGCACTCAGCCCCACTCACACCTGTATGCACTCAGCCCCCCCTCACACCTGTATGCACTCAGCCCCCCCTCACACCTGTATGCACTCAGTCTCCCCTCACACCTGTATGCACTCAGCCCCCACTCATACCTGTATGCACTCAGCCCCCCCTCACACCTGTACGCACTCAGCCCCCCCTCACACCTGTACGCACTCAGCCCCCCCTCACACCTGTACGCACTCAGCCCCCCCTCACACCTGTATGCACTTAGCCCCCCTCACACCTGTACGCACTAAGCCCCCACTCACACCTGTACACATTCAGCCCCACTCACACCTGTACGCACTCAGCCCCACTCACACCTGTACGCACTCAGCCCCCCTCACACCTGTACGCACTCAGCCCCCCCCTCACACCTGTACGCACTCAGCCCCCACTCATACCTGTACACATTCAGCCCCACTCACACCTGTACGCACTCAGCCCCCCCTCACACCTGTACGCACTCAGCCCCCACTCATACCTGTATGCGCTCAGCCCTCCCTCACACCTGTACGCACTCAGCCTCCCCCCCTCACACCTGTATGCACTCAGCCCCACTCACACCTGTACGCACTCAGTCCCCCCTCACACCTGTATGCACTCAGTCTCCCCTCACACCTGTATGCACTCAGCCCCCACTCATACCTGTATGCACTCAGCCCCCCTCACACCTGTACGCACACAGACCCCCCTCACACCTGTACGCACTCAGCCCCCCCTCACACCTGTATGCACTTAGCCCCCCTCACACCTGTACGCACTAAGCCCCCACTCACACCTGTACACATTCAGCCCCACTCACACCTGTACGCACTCAGCCCCACTCACACCTGTACGCACTCAGCCCCACTCACACCTGTACGCACTAAGCCCCCACTCACACCTGTATGCACTCAGCCCCACTCACACCTGTACGCACTCAGCCCCACTCACACCAGTACGCACTCAGCCCCACTCACACTTGTATGCACTCAGCCCCCCCCCTCACACCTGTACGCACTCAGCTCCCCCCTCACACCTGTACGCACTCAGCCCCCCCTCAAACCTATACGCACTAAGCTCCCACTCACACCTATATGAACTCAGCCCCCCCCACACCTGTATACACTTAGTCCCCCCTCACACCTGTACACACTCAGCCCCTTTACACCGGTATGCGCTCAGTGCCCCCTCACACCTGTATGCACTCAGCCCCCACTCATACCTGTATGCACTCAGCCCCCCTCACACCTGTACGCACTCAGCCCCCACTCACACCTGTACGCACTCAGCCCCCTCACACCTGTATGCACTCAGCCCCCCATTCGCACCTGTATGAACTCAGCCCCCTTTCACACCTGTATGCACTCAGACCCCCCTCACACCTGTATGCACTCAGCCCCCCATTCGCACCTGTATGAACTCAGCCCCCTTTCACACCTGTATGCACTCAGACCCCCCTCACACCTGTATGCACTCAGCCCCCACTCACACCTGTATGCACTCAGCCCCCACTGACACCTGTACGCACTCAGCCCCCACTCACACCTGTATGTACTAAGCCCCCACTCACACCTGTACGCACTCAGCCCCACTCACACCTGTACGCACTCAGCCCCCCCTCACACCTGTACGCACTCAGCCCCCCCTCACACCTGTACGCACTCAGCCCCCACTCCCACCTGTAAGCACTCAGCCCCCTCACACCTGTATGCACTCAGCCCCCACTCACACCTGTATGCACTCAGCCCCCACTCACACCTGTACGCACTAAGCCCCCACTCACACCTGTACACACTCAGCCCCAATCACACCTGTACACACTCAGCCCCACTCACACCTGTACGCACTAAGCCCCCACTCACACCTGTACACACTCAGCCCCAATCACACCTGTATGCACTCAGCCCCACTCACACCTGTACGCACTCAGCCCCAATCACACCTGTACACACTCAGCCCCACTCACACCAGTACGCACTCAGCCCCCACTCACACCTGTATGCACTCAGCCCCCCCCCTCACACCTGTATGCACTCAGCCCCCCACTCGCACCTGTATGAACTCAGCCCCCTTTCACACCTGTATGCACTCAGCCCCCCCCTCACACCTGTACACACTCAGCACCCCCTCACACCTGTATGCACTCAGCCCCCACTCACACCTGTATGCACTCAGCCCCCACTCACACCTGTACGCACTCAGCCCCCACTCACACCTGTACGCACTCAGCCACCACTCACACCTGTATGTACTAAGCCCCCACTCACACCTGTACGCACTTAGCCCCACTCACACCTGTATGCACTCAGCCCCCCCTCACACCTGTACGCACTAAGCCCCCACTCACACCTGTACACACTCAGCCCCAATCACACCTGTACACACTCAGCCCCACTCACACCTGTACGCACTCAGCCCCACTCTCACCTGTACGTACTAAGCCCCCACTCACACCTGTACACACTCAGCCCCAATCACACCTGTATGCACTCAGCCCCACTCACACCTATACGCACTCAGCCCCAATCACACCTGTACACACTCAGCCCCACTCACACCAGTACGCACTCAGCCCCACTCACACCTGTACGCACTCAGCCCCAATCACACCTGTACGCACTCAGCCCCACTCACACCTGTACGCATTTAGCCCCACTCACACCTGTACGCACTCAGCCCCCCCACACCTGTACACACTCAGCCCCCCCACACCTGTACGCACTCAGCCCCCCCTCACACCTGTACGCACTAAGCCCCCACTCACACCTGTATGCACTCAGCCCCCCCACACCTGTACGCACTCAGCCCCCACTCACACCTGTAAGCACTCAGCCCCCCCTCACACCTGTACACACTCAGCCTCCCCTCACACCTGTACTCACTCAGCCCCCTCTCACACCTGTACGCATTCCGTCCCCCCCTCACACCTGTACGCACTCAGCCCCCCCTCACACCTGTACGCACTAAGCCCCCACTCACACCTGTATGCACTCAATCCCCCCACTCTCACCTGTACACACTCAGTCTCTCCCCTCACACCTGTATGCACCCAGTCCCCACTCACACCTGTACGCCTCTGCACCCGCCCCTGCCTTCTCTCATTCCTGCCAGGCAGCCGGGCCCATCCAGGCGCTCGGGCCCCTTACAAGTGTATGGGCTGTACCCCCCCGATGGCGGCCCTGCCTGTACATATACAGTGTATATATATATATATATATATATATATATATATATATATACATACATACATACAGCCTCCCGCTCCCACTTTGTACCAGTCACAGCAATCACACTTGTAAACAAATGCCGCATGTTGTAGCTTTTAAACTGTTTCATTGTAGTGAACACTCTGAATGTAAAAAAAAAGAAAGCATTGCAGCAGTGTCACTATGGTGCCATCGTACCTGGCTAGTTATCAGAGACATTTCTTGTTTGTCTTATAACAGAGTGGCTTCAAGAGAGTGTTGATAAAACACTAAGTGAACACAAATCACCCCCCAAATTTAAAAGTCTTCACACGTGGTGTTTCATCGTTCTACCTTAGCTGTCTTTGGAACCATAATCCTAATATATATAATGGCTTTATTATTATTTACAACCCAAAATTAAATGACTGCTTTAGTCATTGAACACATGTTAAAATGGAGGCCGGACAATAACATTTTAACATTTAAGTTAAAAGATGACTCAAACATACCCCCATTATGGACTCAATATGTTTTTTTTTCTTAATGAAATGCAATCACTTAAAAGACCTTATGACAAAACATAACTTTTGACATTTGGGCCTATTATATGCTTATTTAAACAATACACTCTTTTTTCAGAGTGAATTACACCAGCTGCCCTTCAATATAATAATGTTAATGAAAAAAGGCAAAACAAAACATTACTCTGCCTACAGCCTTCTGGCAATTACATGCAAGAACCCAGTGAGCATCCCCATTGAAAGCAATGGGAGACTGCTGGCTCTCACAGCTAAATCACATATACTGTAGTTGCTCAAGTAGTGATAACATACCAGTGATCAGCCCTGGATCACTCACACATGGTTACTGCATGACCAATTACATGTGAGTAGGCGCAATTAGCTGTGAGGGCCAGCAGCATCCCATTGCTTTCAATGGGGCTGCCTACTTGCAACTAATCATGGAAGCACCTATTGGGGCTGCCTACTTGCAACTAATCATGGAAGCATCTATTGGGGTTCTCACAAGCAATCGCTGGCAGGGTGCATTTGCAAGTGTGAATGCATCTAAAAAGGTTTTTAGATTGCTTCCTACAGTATACCACTATCAGAGGGACATGGACACATTTCTATCAGCCATATAGACCAAACAATAGTTTGTTCTCCCCATATCTCCTTTTCCATATATCCCTTTAAATAACAGCTAAGCCTCAATTCTGTGATCACATACTGCCATCTTTTGCCAGTAGAGTCTTGTATTCATATACCTGGCCTTATGGTCATAAACAAGTTGTTAACCTCATCTTATTGAATTGACGTTTTCTTCACACAGTTGGGCATATTTTTGCCATTATACCTTCTTCCTGTATTGCTGATATTTCCTTCTTTTGTCAATTCTACTCTGGATTCTCAGTTGCTTATTCATGCTTATTATATCCCAATAATTATATTTTGGCCCACTCCAGGACATCGCTACCCTTGATTCCTTCAAAAGTAGGCACTTCCTCAATGCACTTTTCTGCATCTAGGGACTGCTTAACCACTTAAGCTCCGGAAGATTTTACCCCCTTCCTGACCAGGGCCTATTTTGCGATTCGGCACTGCTTTTCTTTAACGGACAATTGCACGGTCGTGCGACGCTGTACCTAAACGAATTTCACTTCCTTTTTTTCCCACAAACAGAGCTTTCTTTTGGTGGTATTTGATCACCTGTGCAATTTTTTGATCATGCGCTATAAACAAAAAAAGAGCGTCAATTTTGCAAAAATAACAATATTTTTCACATTTTTTTATATGAAATTCCCCCAAAAAAATGTAAAAATCAAAATTTTTTTACATTTTAGGCCAATTTGTTTTCTGCTACATATGTTTGGTAAAAAAAATCGCAAAAAAGGTATTTTGATTGGTTTGCGCAAAAGTTATTGCGTTTACTAACTAAGGGAAAGATTTTTGTCATTTTTGTTGTTTTTTTTTTTTAACGAGTAATGGCGGCGATCTTAAATTTTTATTTTTGCGGGACTGCGACATTGCGGCGGACAGATCGGACCCTTGACTGACATTTTTGACACTTTTGGGGTTACCAGTGACATTACTACAGTAATCAGTGCTATACATATGCACTGTTACTGTAAAAATGACACTGGGAGGTAAGGGGGGAAAATTATTGGAGAGGGAGGGGTTAAGTGTGTCCCTAGGGGCGTGTTTCTAACTGTGATTGGCGGTGGCTACTGGTGTAAGAACAGAGATCAACGGTCCTACATAGTAGAACCGTATGATCTCCATTCTTACACAGGGGAGAATGACAGGCGGCTGTGTTTACATTAGCCGACTGCCTTTCTCCCGCTCTAACGGACGATCGCGAGTGACCGGCGGAATTGTTTTAATTGTGAATAAAAACAGAATGCAATGATGTGGAAGTTTCAAATTTCAATATTTTATTCAGAATAAATCATAAATGACATATCAAATGCTTGAACTGAGAAAATGTATAATTTTAAGGGAAAAATAAGTTGATTTTAAATTTCATGGCATCAACACATCTCAAAAAAGTTGGGACAAGGTCATGTTTACCACTGTGTGACCTCCCCTCTTCATTTTATAACAGTCTGCAAACGTCTGGGGACTGAGGAGACAAGTTGCTCAAGTTTAGGGATAGGAATTTTGTTCCATTCTTGTCTAATACAGGCTTCTAGTTGCTCAACTGTCTTAGGTCTTCTTTGTCACATCTTCCTCTTTATGATGCACCAAATGTTTTCTATGGGTGAAAGATCTGGACTGCAGGCTGGCCATTTCAGTACCCAGATCCTCCTTCTACGCAGCCATGATGTTGTAATTGATGCAGTATGTGGTCTGGCATTGTCATGTTGGAAAATGCAAGATCTTCCCTGAAAGAGACGACGTCTGGATGGGAGCATATGTTGTTCTAGAACTTGGATATACCTTTCAGCATTGATGGTGCCTTTCCAGATGTGTAAGCTGCCCATGCCACACGCACTCATGCAACCCCATACCATCAGAGATGCAGGCTTCTGAACTGAGCGCTGATAACAACTTGGGTTGTCCTTGTCCTCTTTAGTCCGGATGACATGGGGTCCCAGTTTTCCAAAAAGAACTTCAAATTTTGATTCATCTGACCACAGAACAGTTTTCCACTTTGCCACAGTCCATTTTAAATGAACCTTGGCCCAGAGAAAACGCCTGCGCCTCTGGATCATGTTTAGATATGGCTTCTTTTTTGGTCAATAGAGTTTTAGCCGGCAACGGCGAATGGCACGGTGGATTGTGTTCACCGACAATGTTTTCTGGAAATATTCATAAGCCCATTTTGTGATTTCCAGTAGCATTCCTGTATGTGACGCAGTGCCGTCTAAGGGACCGAAGATCACAGGCATCCAGTATGGTTTTCCAGCCTTGACCCTTACGCACAGAGATTGCTCCAGATTCTCTGAATCTTTGGATGATTTTATGCACTGTAGATGATGATAACTTCAAACTCTTTGCAATTTTGCTCTGAGAAACTAGTTTCTGATATTGCTCCATTTTTCGCCGCAGCATTGGGGGAATTGGTGATCCTCTGCCCATCTTCACTTCTGAGAGACAATGCCACTCTGAGAGGTTCTTTTTCTACCCAATCCTGTTGCCAATTGACCTAATAAGTTGCAAATTAGTCCTCCAGCTGTTCCTTTTATGTACATTTAACTTTTCTGGCCTCTTATTGCTATCTGTCCCAACTTTTTTGAAATGTATAGCTCTCATGAAATCCAAAAGGAGCCAATATTTGGCATGACATTTCAAAATGTCTCACTTTCAACATTTGATATGTTATCTATATTATATTGTGAATAAAATATAAGTTTATGAGATTTGTAAGTTGGTCCATTACTTTTTTACTCACAATTTGTTCAGTGTCCCAACTTTTTTGGAATTGGGTTTATATATGAAACATGACAATACATGACATGTACCATATGAATGTCAAAAATGAACACAAAACTAAAGGTAATTCCCATATCCATTAGCCTCATCCCTAATTAGGTGGGGCCATATCCACCATAGGCCAAAATATTCACCAATATTTACCATGGAACCCAAGTATCAGGTGATTGTCTCCCAAGAGAGTATGGGAATCAGGTGAGAGATATTTAATAATAGTAACATTTCTTAGAATAGTGTCATCAGTATACAATTAAAAATTAGACTAGAAGGCTACCAAATTTTACATGATAATGGAAGGTAGTCATCATATTATCCAATGGCTAAATATATGTAGCAACAAAATACACACCTGATGTGGACTACACAGAGCTAAGTAATAGACAGTCATGGAGTGAAGAAAAAAAATCCTCATGCACCAACAGATTCTCATCTGATCTATATGAATGTTAGACCTGGAGAGTCAAATTTCAGGGCCATGAATAACCATTAAATCATTAGACATATAATAATAAAACTTCTGGCCAAATGACCCTAACTTTTTTTTATATAAATTAGATGGCTGTAAGGTAGCCCATAAATGGAAAGTGGAAATATTGATATTCTTAGGCCAGCTATATAGTTTATGTAGGCAGCAAATTCAGTATCAGCACACCTGTATCAGAATTGTCAGCAACATGATGTTGTACAAGAATACCATTCAAGGGTCCATGATAGTAACTGGATGGTTAAAAAAGGCCAGAAATTACAGGGGGTTAATCCAATCCAAGAAAACAAACAAAAAGAGGGAAAGGGAAACATTTTATTAATAGAATAAAGCTTACCCAGAGGAATCTATATAAAGTGCAGGATAATTTACTCCATGCTGTCCAACAATGAATATGCGGAGAATCGCTCATTAAATACCCACCTGAGTCCTGTCCATGTATTCATTCATGTGCAACAGCCGAGGATGGTGAATGACATCTCGGACCCGATCTCAGACTGCGCATGCGCCAACTGGCGCATGCACAGTACCGCTGAACGGCTCCTTCAGGTATTATGCACAGAGAGCGCTCATTGTCCCTTCAAAAGACATTACGACACCCCTGGAGCCATCTAGTGGACGGATGGCAGAAGGCAGTCAGGACGACTATGAAAACAGGAATCACACACTCACCTCAAGAAACATGGTGTAACGGAACCGCGACCCACACTGTACTTGTGGACTTCCGTCAGTATACGGCTTCCTCCCAGTCGTGAACCTAGATATCAGATTTTCTAGCAGCCCCCTTGCAAAGCTAGCTGACAACTTAGCTTGTACTGGAATCTTCTCCATTATTAAACAGTTTCACACTCAATGTATACAAACATGAGAACATCCCCCTCCTGATCAGATTACCACACACAGGTCATTGGTTGCCTGATTACATTATCATATGCAGATGCAATTAACCTGAACTAATTATCTAGCCATCTGGACAGAACAATATGTGAGTTCACCTCAATACACAAACAATAGGGAGAGCCTGTCTCTGACATTGAAGTTCAACACACATTATCATAAGTCAGCACAGAACCCATTTGAAGCAATCCAAACCATTAAGTATCTGTCTTTCACTTCCAGTGACGGTGAGTACTGTCACACATGGGAACACCAAACAACAAGGGATCCAAAACCAGGGAAACACCACTCTGGAAAGGAGCAATAAACAAGAGGATCGTAAAAACTTCAAGTACATAGAGGGAGACTAATTGTATGAAAACAGCAAAGAGATATATGTGACAGTGTTCACCGTCACTGGGAGTGAGGGACAGATACTTGGGGGACGCTGAGAGAATGGTGTGGATGGCTTCAGATGAGAGAGTGATATTTGTCAACGGTGTCTCTCAAGAAATGTGGAGATTTGATCCCACTTTGCACTGTGAGACCTGTGGCCTGTTGCCATGGAGTCTGTGACATCTAGATGTGTATTCCCTGTGTTTCAATGTAGACGGATAGACTGTCATTGGCAGTCTTGTCCTATTGTCTATTGAGCTGGAATGTGGATTGTGATAAGTCTGCCTGTCCCATTGTTAAATGTTAATGACCTCACATTGTTCTGTCCTGATGGCCGGATAATTATTTCAGGTTAATTCTGTTTCTGTATACAATTTCATCTGCATAGGATAATATAATCAGGCAACCCCTGACCTGTGTGTAGTAATTTGATCAGGAGGGGGATGTGCTCATGTGTGAAACTGTTCAATAAAGGAGAAGGTTCCAAAACATGTACAAGCTAAGTTGTTGGCTAGCTTTGTATGGGGGCGGCTAGGATTTGATATCTATGTTCATGACTGCGAGGAAGCCATATACTGACGGAAGACCACAAGTACAGTGTGGGTCAGCGGTTTCATTACATTGGTGGCAAGCGGTTGCATGCTTCCTACAGTCTGGGACATCCAAACCGCCACCGGGGTCCAAGGTCCGGATAGCAGAAGAAGAGAGGTACAGATATCAGCCGCCATGGAAGAGGAATTCGGAAGCAGGTTGCGAGAGATGCAGATACAGCACATGGGACCAGTTTCAGAGCAGGTCCTGCTAGGATGGCATGATTCTGTGCGCTTGGATATCTGGAAGGAAACGCTAGCCTGTGAGCAGTGCCACCAGGGAAAAATCCTCCCCTCCATCCAGAAAAGGTACTGGTCATGGTATGGATTGCGGGAGCTGTTTTTGGGAGACACACCGCACAAGGAGCAGACAGCCGAGTTAAGCAGGCTGGTCTGGGTAGAGATGCGGTTGGCATGTATCGCAAACATGCCCTTGGATAGTGGATGAAAGCCCAACGGAAGGATTTGGCTATGGCGGCCGGGGACTGTTGTACGAAAAGCTGTCAGGGGACCCTAACTTTGGGAGCGATTTAGAGTGGCAGTTAGAGGAAATTATGGATTACAGAGAAAGGATTCTGAACATCTCGGAAGTGTTCTGGGCACTGGAAGATATGGAGTTTCTGGCCGTTCAGGAATGGGAGCTAGAGATCGCCTACAGATGGCTGCTAGACTGGGCTCAGTGCTAAGGCTGGGCTCCCCTTGCCTGGGGATATCCAGAAGAACCAGCTGACAGTCCAGAAATCCTGACTGAAGAATCGACAATATGGCACAGTAATAGTGTGCTTTGCTCACTTGCACCCACGTCACCCGTCTTGGATGCGGAGGTCTAATGGCGGATGCAGCAAGTGCTGACTCACCTGGACAAACCTGTTTCTGCACAGGACGAACTTGGATGGAGGAATGCGTCTGTCCAGCCACTGGATACAGGTATGGGAGAAGAGGAAGCCATCTTCATTCCCCAGCCACGGATCACAGATGTAATTGACTTTTCATCGGAGGATGTTATGGATGATAAGTCACCTGCCAAAGTGTTGGCACTGGGCCCAAGTGCCACCAGCCCATGCCCTTGACTTTCAGCAATTCTAGATACTGAGGATTTAGTAGATTTTTCTGCTGAGGAGGAATGTCCCAGTGAGCCTATAGCAGAAGAGTGGGCATCCAGGCCTATTGCTTCTGACCTCCTGCCTGCAAAAATTGGTGACCCAGGAAGATGTGTGCAAGGCCACTTACTTTACAGTTTACTTTCCTGCAGAACAGATGGCAACAGGGCAGAGTGCTACCAACCTCTGCCCAGCACCTGCAACTGCTACAGAGTTTTAGGAATCTGGGGAAATCGGCCCCTTGCCCCAGTGACAAGTTGATGAAGTGAAGCTTCTACACCCAGCTGAAGTGTTAGCAGCCAGACAGAGAGTCAACAACCTCTGCCCCACACCTGTGGCAGTTCGGTAGGCCCAGGGTAAGAAGGGAGAGGAGGTTGTCGTACTCCCTCTCCAACAGTCAGTCAGAGCGGAGGAAACTGTCTTCCCTCCCCAGTCAGGATCTGTGCATCTGGGAGACCGTACCAGAGAAAGGTTGTCCCAACAGCCAGAAAGAGGGTAAGGAAGATGGAGCAGTTGACTCCCCTTCCCAGCAGCAGACGGCGCCCCAGAATGATGACACTAACCTAGCAGAAGAGCTGGCAACAGAGCATAGCGCAGCTGGCCTCTGCCCTCAATGTTCAAAAGATGGAGTTCCTGTGGTAGTGAATGGGACTGCGGTCTTCACCTCTATATTCCAGAGATGCTGGACAGTCAGCCCAGGTCCCCAACAGCCTGACGAAGTGAGCCCTGCCACCTTGTCTTCTCTCCAGCGGCTGAAAGGACTCCAGGGAAAAGGGCCAGTCCATGCTTATCTCCAATGGTGGGTATGTTCTACGAGAGAGGCAGGGGTTGGCTGGGTGAGTAACACTGTTTTTCGGACAATTTGTTTGGGGTGCTGGGTGGGTGCAGACATTGGGAGGGCCCGTGGAACACAGCCTACCTTAGAGAGGTTGGAGGATCCCTCTCTCGGCCCCCTAGACCCATCTTATGTCTGTCACCCTGTGTCTATTAGGGACACAGGGTGACCAAGAGGCCCAGTCTGGCCTGCCCAAACCAGACTTCCACAGACTGATCGGCTGTGAGAGCCCCATGCGCCCTGCCGAAACAAACTTACAAACTATGTGGAACTTTGTCAAAGAAGCTGCCATGATGGATTGACTCTTTGGGACATACGATAATGTAATCAGGCAACCCCTGACCTGTGTGTAGTAATTTGATCAGGAGGGGGATGTACTCATGTGTGTGTCGGCGGTTCCGTTACAATATATAACTCATATTATAATACAATATGTGTAGAAGAAAAAGATATATACCAACATAGCATAATGCTAGATTTAAAAGTTGACATAGACACAATGACCCACCAAACGGACAGAAATAGGGCCTATAATACACAATCAAATATCATGTTCCAATCTATAAGCCATGTCCAAAATGGGATACAGATCAGAAACAAAGTAAAATCTCTATTTAGAGAAATGTTTTTTTAAGAATTAGTCTCTTTAATTCCTGGGCGAATAGTAGCTGACATTTTTCAGTGCAAATTATCTCAGATCTTAAAATACGTTTAAGAAGAAATAAATGCTCCTGCGCTTGAGAGTTGCTGGAGGTCAGGTCTGTAGAAGAGCGACTCCACTTGTTTAGCCACTGTTTTGACTGTACTGCCACTCCAAACAGGTCAGGGAAACCCAGATAGATTTTAAAAGCAAAAAAAAGGGCACACCAGCCTAGAGAATTACCTTCGCAACAATTTATTAAACAAAATAAATTTCTGTATGTTATAGTCACAAATGAGATGAATTGTTCAAGCGGGATAAAAATATATACTATATATACAGTATCTCACAAAAGTGAATCCAACCCTCTCATTTTTGTAAATATTTTTATATCTTTTCATGGGACAACACTGAAGAAATGACACTTTGCTACAATGTAAAGTAGTGAGTGTACAGCTTGTATAACAGTGTACATTTTCTGTCCCCTCAAAATAACTCAACACGTAGCCATTAATGTCTAAACCGCTAGCAACAAAAGTCAGTACACCCCTAAAATGTCCAATTTGGGCCCAGTTAGCCATTTTCCCTCCCCAGTGTCATGTGACTCGTTAGTGTTACAAGGTCTCAGGTGTGAATGGGGAGCAGGTGTGTTAAATTTGGTGTTATCGCTCTCACTCTCTCATACTGGTCACTGGAAGTTTAACATGGCACCTCATGGCAAAGAACTCTCTGAGGATCTGAAAAAAAGAATTGTTGCTCTACATAAAGATGGCCTAGGCTCTAAGAAGATTGCCAAGACCCTGAAACTGAGCTGCAGCACAGTGGTCAGGACCATACAGCGGTTTAACAGGACAGTTTCCACTCAGAACAGGCCTTGCTATGGTTGACCAAAGAATTTGTGTGCACATGCTCAGCATCATACCCAGAGGTTGTCTTTGGGAAATAGACATATGAGTGTTGCCAGCATTGCTGCAGAGGTTGAAGGGGTCTGCCTTTCAGTGCTCAGACCATACGCCGCACACTGCATCAAACTGGTCTGCTTGGTTGTCGTCCCAGAAGGAAGCCTCTTCTAAAGATTATGCACAAGAAAGCTCGCAAACAGTTTGCTGAAGACAATTAGACTAATAATTGGTCTGATGAGACCAAGATAAACTTTGTTGGTTCAGATGGTGTCAAGCGTGTGTGGCAGCAACCAGATGAGAAGTTCAAAGACAAGTGTGTCTTGCCTACAGTCAAGCATGGTGGTGGGAGTGTCATGGTCTGCGGCTCCTTTAGTGCTGCTGGCACTGGGGAGCTGCAGTTCATTGAGGGAACAATTTATGCCAACATACTGTATACTGTGACATACTGAAGCAGAGCATGATCCCCTCCATTCAGAGACTGGGCCGCAAAGCAGTATTCCAACATGATAACTACCCCAAACATACCTCCAAGATGACCACTACTTTGCTAAAGAAGCTGAGGGTAAAGGTGATGGACTGGCCAAGCATGTCTCCAGAGAATGTAAGGAATTAGGTAATCAAGCGCCCAGGACTACGGAGGTTTAAATACTGACCAATCTAGGGGTAAGTAATTGCTGCTAATTTCACTGCAAATATCCGTATAGCAGTAGGTAAAAATAACAATCAGTGCAATACTCAGTGATTCCCAGGTAGTATTAATTATAGGTAGTGATCTACCATTCCACACCACAAATCAATATGCCAATATGCCTCTAAACAAAAAAGTGCAAGTGCAAAAAAGATATGTAAAAAATATCACAGTACCTATATAAAATGATATCTATGTGAAGCAAAAAAATAAATAAAAATTATCTATAAAGTGCAACTCATTAAAATGATTCAGTCCACTATGCAATCAAGTGCAAATCATTCAGTTCCATGAAAATCATGAGTGAGGTAGATACAATAAATATATGTGCAAGAATAAAGTGCAATGCAAAAAATAATTTTTTTGCCAGCTTTCCGGAAATTATCTATAAAGTGCAGATATCACGTACCTGGAGGTGAGCCTGAACGGTGAGGAAGGCCTCTCTTACGCCTCTGACTCGGGACCCCTGATAGTGCAGACAGGAGGTGCTGAGTATAGAGTAGCACGAGTGCCTGATGTAGCTGGAAGCAGGCTGAAGTCCACAGACAGGGATAGCCGGGTAAGTCCAGAGCAGGTATGCAGGCAACAGGTGCTGGTGGCAGGAGCGTAGTGAGACAAGCCGGGTCAGAAGCCGAACGGTCATACAGGAGCCAAAAGGAGCAGACTGGAGCGGAGGTCAAAGGACAAGCCGAGGTCGGTGCAGGCGGAGAGCAGAGGATAGTTAGGACAAGCCGGGTCTGGTACTGGTAAACAGGATACAGGTAGCAGGTTCAGGTCAACAAGGCTGAAGACAAAGCAGAACTGGAGCTGAGCAAAGGCTGGGTTTAAATAGCCTATTTGGCGCCAGCATCTGTCATGTTGCGTGCTTGCGTGCGCGCGTTCACGCATGCGCATTTGCCAAGTCCCGGCGGGATTGAACAGAAACACAACTCTGAACAGCAAGCCTCTTCTTACATTGCCCCCTCCCAATGGGCAGCTTCCAGATGCCCAAACGGGCTAGTTTCTCAGGGTGGTTACGTTTGAATGCCTGGATTAGGCCTTTTGCATGAATATTGGTTACTGGTTCCCAGGAATTATCTTCAGGTCCATAACCTTTCCATTTGATTAGGTATTGGATTAGGTTGCCTCTTTTCCTGCAATCAATAATGGATTCTACTTCGAATTCCTCTTCTCCATCGATCAGCACAGGGTCAGGAGGCCCATTGATCCGTCCAGGGAAAGGGTCTGGTAATGTAGATTTCAGCAATGATACGTGGAAGACAGGGTGGATTTTAAAAGACTCAGGTAACAGTAATTCATAGGTTACATCATTAATTTTCCTCTTAACTGGAAAGGGGCCTATGTACTTGGGCCAAAGTTTTCTTGACGGGCAGGTTAGCTTCAGGTTGGTCGTGGCCAGCCATACCTTGTCACCAGGTTCCAAGATCAGTTCTCCTCTTCTTTTCCTGTCATAAAACTTCTTGTTACATTCCTGAGCTTTGGCCATAGTTTCCTGCAGTAATCTGTTGTTGGATGTAAAAAAATTAACTGTGTCCTGGACAGCAGGAACAGGGCCCTTGAGAACTGTGGTGACCAGGAAGGAAGGGTGGTAACCATAATTGGCAAAGAACGGGGTCTGCTTAATAGCAGAATGTTCAGAATTATTGTAAGCAAACTCGGCCAGTGGTAACAGTTTTACCCAATCATCCTGTGAGTAAGAGGAAAAACAGCGTAAATACTGCTCCAAGGTCTGATTAGTCCTTTCTGTCTGGCCATTGGTCTGTGGGTGGTAAGCTAAAGAAAAAGATTGAATTTTCAATTTTCCACAAAGGGATTTCCAAAACTTGGAGGTAAATTGAACCCCACGATCAGACACTATGTTGGTAGGAACTCCATGGAGTCTTACAATCTCCTTGATGAACATTTTGGCAGTATCTGCGGCTGATGGTGTACCCTTCATTGGTAAGAAATGTGCCATCTTGGATAGCCGATCCACGACTACAAAGATGGTGGTATGACCCTCGGATGGGGGCAGTTGCACAATAAAGTCCATGGATATCATTTTCCAGGCCCTGTCTGGAACCGGCAAAGGTCTGAGTAGACCCCAAGACTTAGTCCTGGTTGTCTTGTTTCGAATGCAGGTGACACAGGTCTGAACATATTGCCTACAGTCCTTCTCCAGGCTAGGCCACCAGAAGATACGCTGGAGCAACTCAGTGGTCTTGCGGATACCAAAGTGACCCGCGAGTGTATGATCGTGGCAGAGGCCCAGATTATTGACCCGAAACTCTTCAGGAATAAAGATTTTATTGTTGTGCCACAAAAGTCCATCTTTAATTTGTAGGGTAGTTCCGAGAGGAGGCGGCATTCCTCTAGATGCCTGTTTGAGTTGGAGTAGAAGGTCTTCTTGTAACAACAGGAAGTTCCCCGGAGACAGGATTGTATCCGGGATCACAGATCCTTCCGCCTCACAGAACATGCGAGAGAGCGCATCAGGTTTGGTATTCTTTGACCCCGGCCTATAGGTTACGTGAAAAGAAAATCTTGAGAAAAAAAGAGCCCACCTGGCCTGACGTGGTCTTAGGCATTTCGCAGCTCGCAGGTATTCCAGATTTTTATGGTCTGTGTATACCACAGAGATTGGATGAGCTGCTCCTTCTAGAAGATACCTCCATTCTTCTAGAGCTGCTTTAATTGCCAAGAGTTCCCGATCACCCATGTCGTAGTTCCTTTCAGCAGGAGACAGTTTGCGTGAAAAAAAAGTGACGGGATGCAACAGTGCCTTGGCTCCTTGGCGTTGGGATAATACTGCTCCAACTGCTGACTCAGAAGCGTCCACCTCCAGGACATAGGGCAAAGCAGGGTCAGAATGTCGAAGCACAGGTGCGGAGGTAAACAGGGTCTTCAGGGTTTCAAAAACGGTTTGTGCTTCAGGAGTCCACTGGAACCGAATACCCTGTCTGGTCAACTGAGTGATAGGAGAAATAATTGCGGAAAAATTCTTGATGAATTTCTGATAAAAATTTGCAAACCCCACAAACCGTTGTACCCCTTTCTTGTCTGCGGGGGCCGGCCAGTCTAAAATGGCAGATACCTTTTGCGAATCCATCTTGATGCCCTCTGTAGAAAGAATCAGACCCAAGAATTGAATGTCCTGTCGGCTAAATTCACATTTTTCGGGTTTTGCGTATAAGCCATGTTGCCTGAGTCGGGCCAAAACACTCCTTACATGCCCATGATGATCCTCCACGGTAACAGAAAAGATCAGGATATCATCAAGATATACAATGACAAATAAGTCCAGAAAGTCTCGGAAAATGTCGTTTATGAAATGTTGGAAGGTGGCCAGGGCATTACAGAGTCTGAAGGGCATTACAAGGTACTCGAAGTGCCCAAAACGAGTGCGAAATGCAGTCTTCCACTCGTCACCTTCCCAGATTCGTACCAGATTATATGCCCCACGTAGATCCAACTTGGTAAACACGGTAGCAGAACATAAAAAGGATATAAAAAGGTGTATCTCACACGTACAGACCCAGACTAGGCCCCGATTACAATTTTTTGTACCCTAAAGGCAGGATGAGGAGTAGGAGGAGTTCGGAACAGGCAGGAGGCAAACTGAAGCACCCTGCAATCCTCGGCGGTGTAAGATGCGCCCCAAAAATTGGAAAGGTGTATCTCACACGTACCGATACAGACTATGCCGCAATTTAATTCTTTTTACCCCAAAGGGTGTAGATTGAATAGTGGAATAGAAAATATGATATCAAAAGGTGTATCTATCTCACACGTACAGACCCAGACTAGGCCCCGATTACTATTTTTTGTACCCTAAAGGCAGGATGAGGAGTAGGAGGAGTTCGGAACAGGCAGGAGGCAAACTGAAGCACCCTGCAATCCTCGGCGGTGTAAGATGCGCCCCAAAAAATTGGAAAGGTGTATCTCACACGTACCGAAACAGACTATGCCACAATTTAATTCTTTTTACCCCAAAGGGTGTAGATTGAATAGCGGAATAGAAAATATGATATAAAATTGGTGATTTTTCAATAGCACATGTGAACACAGTAGTGTCTTATGTCAGTCAGCTCTGCAGCAGGCTATGAAGGGAAAAAAAAAGAAAATTCCCCTTTAAGTTTGTAATTTTTAAATAGATTAGTACAGACTATGCCACAATTTAATTTTTTTTAACCCAAAAGGGTGTATATTGAATAGTGGAATAGAAAAAAGTGTATAAAATTGAAAATCACTCAATAGCACATGTGAACACAGCAGTGTCTTATGTCACAGTCAGCACTGGAGCAAAAAAGGCCATGAAGGGGTAAAAAAAAAAAAAAAAAAATCCCATTTAACAATCTTAATTAACAAAGATCCCTTTAAAATAGATCTAAGATGAACGCTGCACACAACTGACTGATAAAAATTGACTTTTTTTTCTCCCTCCTTCTCCTCCTCCTCAGTGGGCTCAAGTGAGGGAAAAAAGATTGTTCACTGCACCACCCCCCACACAGCAAAATCGATGTATACTGTCCCTGCCTAATCTCCAGCCTGTCCCTAATATGCTCAATAAGATCATTCACTGCACCACCCCCCACACAGCAAAATCGATGTAGAAGACTGACCCTGCCTAATCTCCAGCCTCGCCCTAAAATGCTCTAATAACTTTCCCTGCCTGCACTCTGACCTGTCCCTGCATTCTTTTCGGACACAATTTTTTCACAGAATCACTGTCTGTCCCTAATCAGCAACCAGCACGTATGATGTGTGCTCTGTCCCTAAACTACAGCAGAATGACGCGGCGCACTGGGGCTCTCAAACTTATAAAGACATGGTCACATGCTTCAGATGGCCAATCACAGCTACTAATACATTAGTAGGCATGGCTGGGATGGCTTAAGGCACACCAGTTAAACGCTTGTTGATTGGCTGTTGAAAGCCCGCCATTAAAAGAGCGCCATTACATACAAAACAGGAAATAAAATGACCGAATTTTAAACCCGAACATACAGTAAAGTTTTCGGGTCCGTGTTCTGGTAACAAAAATCCAATTATTCGGTACGAACTTGAATAATACAGTCCGTGTTCGCTCAACACTAGTCACCGATGCTGTCTTTGGTCATCTTAATGTTTTGTGAAACCAAATACAGCTTTAATGCATTAACTAAGCATGTAATTTGAAGAATTTGTATTTTCAATGTTGTCTAGGTGTCTTCAAAGTCCTTGTCTGTATTAAACAATAAACAAAATGTTTTTTTTTTTTTTTACTGATACATGTTCCTAAGTCCACTCCTCATTCCCTTTGCTTGACAATTCCTAGACTATAGGTTGTCACTATCTTCTTCCCTCTTCTGTTGCAGTGCGGGTTCCCAACCTTTTGGAAACAGGCAGGCTTGCTCCCTGCTCCCATCTTGGATCACAGTGACTACTTTTTTTTTATTTTATCTCAATGCTGTTTATAGACTTTATTCTGGCTAAGTTCCTGGACATTTATCTGGACAGTGCACCATACTACTTTATGGACATCCATTTAACCACTTTTGGACCGGAAGGTTTTACCCCCTTAATGACCAGGTCATTTTTTGCGATACGGCACTGTGTTAATTTAACTGACTATTGCGCAGTTGTGTGACGCTGTATGCAAAAAAAATTGTTGTTCTTTTTTTTTCCCCACATAAAGATTTTTCTTTTGGTGGTATTTGATCACCTCTGCGTATTTTCTTTTTTGCGCTATAAACAAAAAAAAAGCGACAACGCTGATAGAAAACCCAATATTTTTTACTTTCTGCTATAAAACACAGCCAATAAAAAAAAATTAAAAATCTCATTTTTTTCATCAATTTAGGCCAATATGTATTCTGTCACATATTTTTGGTAAAAAAAAAAAAAAAATCCTAATAAGTGTATATTGATTGTTTTGCGCAAAAGTTATCGCTTCTGCAAACTAGGGGATAGATTTATGTCATTTTTATTTTTTTTACTAGTAATGGCGGTGATCAGGGATTTTTAGCAGGACTGCGACATTTCGGTGGACAGATCGGACACCTAACTGACACTTTTGAGGGGACCAGTGACATTACTACAGTAATCAGTTCTAAAAATATGCACTGTTACTTACTGTACTAATAACACTGGCAGGGATGGGGTTAACACCAAGGGCGATCAAAGGGTTAAGTGCGTCCCTAGGGGATACTTTCTATTTTGTGTGGGGGATGGACTCACAAGATGAACATAGAGATCTGTGTTCCTGAATAGCAGGAACACAGGATCCCTGTGTGCATCTGTGGCAGAACGGCGGTCTGCCTTGTTTACATGGGCAGACCGCTGTTCTGTCTCTATGGGGAGTGATCGTGGGTGGCTGGCGGATATCGAAGATTGGTGCCCCCACTGGCTATTACATGAAACCACGTACAGGTACATTGTTTTGCGTAATAGAACCAAACCACCGCAGTATACGTGTGACAGCTGGTCGGCAAGTGGCTAAGCTTTAGGCTTAAGGGTAGTGTTGAGAATATTGTTTGTCTGGTGAATGTAAGCGCACCTGTCAAGACCACCTACATATGAAGACATCACATGCAATACACATGTTACGTATCATCGCACATGCCAGAGTCAGAGCAACAATTTTAGGGTCATTATTCATGACAAACTCTAAACTAATGACCTATAGGGGCTTTGTAAATGTCGCCTATAGAAAATATATGTCACCGAAGTTTATCACCGTTTTGCAGGAGAGCAAATTTGAAGTATTACATGTTGCATATTTATTTACTAAGGCACAACCATACCTTTGCATAATATATTGAGTTTTTCTGCACTAAAATTAACTTTATTGTATTTGTTACTGAAATGTTGCACTTGTTAAACCGTTGCACAAATATTGTGACTTAGAAATTGTAATTACCAATATTTTATTCTCCAGGGTGTCTGCTTTGGGAAAATATATAATATTTGGGAGTATTAACTAATGTTCAGACCTCAAATTATTTTAAACGTGTGCAAAAATGCAAACACAGCTCTAGCAGCGGAAGGAATAAGCCTTAAGTGAGCCCTGCAATCTTTTGTTCACTTTTAACACCCGATCAAGTTTAGCTTTGAACAGCTGCAAAAGTCAGGATTAAAAATAACTAAAGTACAATTGTGGTTAAATAGGAATGTTGGAGATTTACTTTTCAGTTGTTTTTTCCTAGGAAGAACATGCATATATGTGCATTATAAATTGTGAGAATAAAATATTTAATACATAGTTACATACTTAGTCTGCTTGAAAAATATATACAGAATACATATATACAATTATTTTAGAATATAATTATTTCTTGCTATATATCTGCATATTCTGCAACATCACACTCCAACTATACCTAAAGTAACATTTTAAGTAAAACGTTTAAACATTTCATACATATTTGTGGAGCAAAAACAGTGCAGAATTAGATGGTATAATGGCATCACATTTCCCCTATTCCTCTGGTCTTTTCATAAACTGTTTGTTGCTAGTATTGTTATTCTGGAAATATAAAATAAGAAACACACATCAAAGAAAGTGGGTAGGGATCTGTCATTTAACATTGGTTTCGCTACTACCATCTCTAAGGCCCCTTTCACACGTATGCGTCATGATTTTACCGCAATTTTGCCGCGATTATGCGACGCGATTTTGACGCGACTTTGCCGCGATTTTGACGCAATTTTGAAAGCTATGGCTATATACCTCAAAACGCATTAAAATCGTGCCAAAGTAGTGCAGGAACTACTTTGAAGTTGGTGCGACTTCAAAACGCACAGATATGAATGTGGCTCATTGAAAATAATGGAAAACGACTTGTCATGCGATTTTGCGGTCCAAAATTGCGGGACAAGTCGCACTAGTGTGAAAGGGGCCTAAATGATACATCCCTTTTGGCTTCTGTTTGTAAACAAGCCAGTGGGGATCCTGGGTAACATCATTGGTCAGATATATTTGTTTACATTTCAGCAATGTTGGGGAGCTGTTGTTGGCAACAGGAGAAGTTGTGGGGGATGCATCATCCGGCTACGATCATCATAATGGACATGGATCTACAGTACATCTCTGGATATCGTGACTGATATCAGGCCACATTGTTTATTCATTTAATTATTTTCTTTATTAAAGAACTTTTTCAATGCTGTGTTTTTTTTTTTTTATTTACTTTTGCAATTTAATTTAGTGGATGAGTAAAAAGAAAGACTATGTACCTATTAATCATTCACATGAGAGTGGTCGAATATACAGTATAAGTAAAAAGAGTATTGGGACGCCTGCCTTCACATGCTCATGAACTTTAATGGCATGGTGGCCCACCCTTTGCAGTCATAACAACTTCAACTCTTCTGGGAATGCTGTCCACAAGGTTTAGGAGTGATGGGAATGTTTGACCCTTCTAGAAGCACAATTGTGAGGTCAGGCACTAGAAGTGGAGAGAAGGCCTGGCTCACAGTCTGCACTTCAATTCATCCAAAAGTTGTTCTATCAGGTTGAGGCGACACTCTGTGCAGGCCACTCAAGTTCTTCCACTCCAAACTTGCTCACCCATGATTTAATGGACCAACATGACTGCGCACCAGTGCACAAAGCAAGGTCCAAAAATACATGGATGAGCTAATTTGGGTGGAGAAACTTGACTGGCCTGCATAGAGTCCTGACTTTAACCTGATAGAACATCTTTGGGATGAATTAGAGTTCAGATTGTGAGCCAGGCCTTCTCTCCAAAATCAATACCTGACTTCACAAATGCGCTTCTGGAACAATGGTCAAACATTCCCATAGACACACCCCTAAGCCTTCCCAGAAGAGTTAAAGCTGTTATAGCTGCAAAGGGTGGGCCAACTCAATATTGAATCCTACGGACTAAGACTGGGATGCCATTAAAGTTCATGTGTGTGTAAAGGCAGGCATTCTAATACTTTTGGTAATATAGTGTACTGTATGTTGGCCCCTGTATTCGAATTGGTTTCCAGATTTTAGTATCTCCCATCAGCAGATCCTTACATCCCTTTTGGGGGTAAATGATGTGGAGATCAGGCTCTTGGCAACACCAACATGAAAACAAGATGCATTCCAAGGCAGGGAAATCTTTACCCCCTCCCCAAACTTGTAAGGTACTGTCCCAATGTTGAGGGCGTGTGGCCTAGTCTGGTTAAACGGGGCACACGCTTCCACCCCCTTTCTGTTATTTTTTTAGGCACCCCACATTTTTTTTAAAATGGTGTGCTAACCCTTTAAGTGAAAACAAAATTAGCGTAGATTCTCACATTCTAGAAGAGGCTTGGTATAAGAGTTTGATGAGTTTGAAACACTTTGATTCTTGAGAGCGCCAAACTGAGAAAATTCAGTATAATTCTGGTACTGCACCTCCTTAGGAAAACATACTAGAGTCACACAGCGAAGTACAGGTAATACATAATAATTAATTGAAAAGGTGTCATGGCAAAGCACAATGCTCAAAAACAGTGTTCAGTGGCAGCCACAGCTAACAGCCACCATGTCATCATACTGCTTCAAAACAACATTCTCTTCATCATCAAAGTAAAGTAAGTTAATTGAATTAAGGCGATCCGGAACGCAACATGGTGTTCCAATGTCTTGATTAAGTTTGAGAGCATGAACAATGGACTGTACAGTAGCATGATTTGTGGCACCCAAACCTTGTCCCATAGGAAATAGACAGGTTCCCTTGCAGTGGTAGGCATTGTATCCCTTTGGCGAGATGATCCAGCCATCCCAACCAATGTCTTCAAAGTCCACATAAAGAGGCTTGCGTTCACATGGAGGATATCCACTAGGATATACATCCCGGGTTTTTCTTCTTCTACTATGGTCCATTACTAGTGGGAACTTATGTGTTGCTGGATGTATGAGAGAAGAAACTTCAGATGGTGGAAGAGAATCTGAAATAAAAATGTATACATTATACAGTATATTTGACTTGGATGTGAATATTGTGTTCTTCAGTTATGCTTTTCTAAATATGTTAGCCATCATATCATAATGCTGCACTCCATGTGCTTTTAAGTTTCATGATGTGTAAAAATCATCACAGTGGAGGCACAGACCTTTAGTGTTGACAGAGTCTACTAGAAATTGAAATCTAGGAAATTAATTTCTTTGAAATTCATCTTTCAGTAGAAAAATGTATACGTGGGTAAAGTATAACAAAACTTATACTATATTACCAAAAGTATTGGGACGCCTGCCTTTACACACACATGAACTTCAATGGCATCTCAGTCTTAGTCCGTAGGGCTCAATATTGAGTTGGCCTACCCTTTGCAGCTATACCAGCTTTAGCTTTTCTGAAAAGGCTGTCCACAATGTTTAGGAGTGTGTCTTTGGGAATGTTTGACCATTCTTTCAGAAGTGCATTTGTGAGGTTAGGCACTGATGTGAATGAGAAGGTCTGTCTCGCAGTGTCCATTCTAATTCATCCCAAAGGTGTTTTATCGGGTTGAGGCCAGGACTCTGTGTAGGCAAGTCAAGGTCTTCCACCTGAAACTCACTCATCAATGACCAGTGCTTTGCGCACTGGTCCAAATCATTTGGTGGAGGAGGGATTATGGTGTGGGCTTGTTTTTCAGGGGTTGGGTTTGGTCCCCTAATTCCAGTGAAGGGAACTCTTAAGGTGTCAGCAAACGAAGACATTTTGGCAATTTCATGCTCCCAACTTTGTGGGAACAGTTTGGGGATAGCCCCTTCCTGTTCCAACATGACTGCGCACCAGTGCACTAAAAAAATTCATAAAGACATGGATGAGTGGGTTTGGGGTGGAGGAACTGCACAGAGTCCTGACCTCAACCCGACAGAATACCTTTTGAATAAATTAGAGCGAAGACTGTGAGCCAGGCCTTCTCGACCACATCAGTGCCATTACCTCACAAATGCGCTTCTGGAACAATGGTCAAACATTCTCATAGACACACTCCTAAACCTTGTGGACAACCTTCCCAAAAGAGTTAAAGCTGTTATTAGCAGTATTATCTCCTCTAAAAATCACAGAGAACACAAGTGTGTTTCTTGCATGATCACTATGTGAAAATAAAGGGGTAAAGCCTGTAAAAATAAAATAAATGCAGCCACCATATCTAAGGGCTGGTTATTGTGTAATGGAGCACAATGATTCCTCAGAAATATAAGGTTATAGTCTTTTGAAAGCCACCATACTACCCGCTTGTAGCCCTAACAGTAAAGAACCCCCCACGTTGCCTGAGGTTAAAACGCTTCTCCTCTAATCGCATTGTATGCCCTCGAGTCCTCATGCAATCCCTTCGACTGAATAGCTTTTTTTTCTAAGCTGAGATCCCTATTGAGATATTTATAAATTGCTATCATGTCCCACCTCAGGCGTCTCTTCTCCAGGGAGAATAAATCAAGCGATTGCAGACGCTCTTCATAATTGAGGTCCCCCAATCCTCTAATCAGTTTAGTTGCCCTTCTCTGGACTCTCTCCAGCTCCAACACATCCCTCCTGAGGACTGGCGACCAGAACTGGACAGAATACTCCAGATGCGGTCGGACCAGAGTTTTATAAAGTGGAAGGATTATAATCTTATCTCTGGAATACATCCCTTTCTTTATGCATGCTAATATTCTGCTGGCTTTGGCAGCTGCCGCTTGACATTGCATGCTATTGCCTAATCTATTATCAACCAAGACTCCCAGATCTTTCTCTATTTTTGATTCCCCCAAGGGTTCCACTCCTAACGTGTATTGTGTTTTTATGTTTCTAGTTCCCAAGTGCAAAACCTTACACTTCTCCACATTAAACCTCATTTGCCAAGTCGTTGCCCACTCCGTTATTTTGTCCAGGTCATCCTGTAGGATATCTGCTTCATGCTGTGCAGTTATTGCCCTGCCCAATTTTGTGTCATCTGCAAAAACTGATATCGAACTACTGATCCCGACCTCAATGCTGTTTATGAATAAATGTTAAGAGATTGGTTTGACAAGAATGCCCATTTGTAAACCCGTGCTGATTACTTCTGATGATGTTGTTGTCTTTAGCAAACTCTACGATATAGTCCCTTATAATCCCCTCCAGAAGTTTACATACTATCGATGTCAAACTGACAGGCCTATAATTTCCCGGGACATGCCTCTGCCCCTTTTTGAATATCGGAATCACGTTAGCTTTCCTCCAATCCCCTGGTACATCTCCTGTCCTAATACTGTCAGCAAAGATCAGTTATGATACTCTTTTCTTTTTTCACTTCATGTCCTTCTGATATTCAAAGCATATTGATAGATGCACTTCCCTTTTATCCTTTTTAGAGTTTACTGCATTCTGCATGTATTCAGAAAATCCTTAGTTAGTCGGTCAGTCTCCAGCATGGAAAATTAGGAGAATTCTTCCAATCACCAAAAAAGACAACAATAAAAACCTGACAGCTGTTCTAACCTTTTCCAGTTTTATCCAAAACTTAAAAATATATATATTTATTCTGGTTTAAAAGTATACAAATTAAATTGATTGCAAAGTTGTTTCTGAATGAATTATTTATGTTCATAAAAGTAAACTGTATCTTACCCGTGTCTTTTACAGTGGAAGTTGTATATGTGTTTATTGTTGCTCTCCTGCCATCATCACTAAAAAGGACCAAATAGGATTTCTTGCTGTCTGGCTTGCTATTTACAAAAGTAAGGGGGTCAGCTTCTAGGACATTTCTTGAGGGTGGGGTAAAGGCAATAAGGAAACCATGGTTGGTACTGTAATCTCCAACCCACCTTGAAACCTAAATGAAAAAAATTAAAAAGTACATGATCGTTGCGTCAGTTACATAGTTACATAGTTAGTCTAGCTGAATAAAAACACAAGTCCATCCAGTTCAACCCACAGAGAGGGATAACAAAAAAACACACACACACAAATCAAAAATCTCCATATACTCAATCCTTTACCCACAGTTGATCTATGAGCATGAAATGGCTGCAAAGGCAAAAAAAAAAAAAAAAACAATAAAGCATGATCCAAATTACTCCAGTTGGGGGAAAAAAATCCTTCCTGATCCCCCAATAGGCAATCAGATGTTTCTTGGAATAACTTTACCTATAAATATTAGTATCCAGTTATATTATGTGCATTGAAGAAAGCATCCAGGCCTTTTTTCAAACAGTCTACTGAGCTGGCCAGAGTCAGCTCTTAAGTCTATTCCACATTACCATAGCTCTTCTTGTAAATAAGCCCTTCTATATTTGGAGGCTTAATCTCTTTTCCTTCAGTTGTAAAGAGTGCCCTCCCTCTCTGATGATCTTAAATGATCTTAAAGTGACTAACTCTACGCAAAGTTCACTATATAAGAACAAAAAATAGAAAAGTAGGACTTTGAAGGCCAAAAGGAGGGATGCTCACAATTACATATATAAAAGTATACATAAAAATATTTGTACAAAACATAAATTGACATAAAAAATATTCCAATACACAAATGTCCCGACACGTTTACTCCAAAGGCTTCTTCAGGGCTAAACAGACCTTACATACAATAGCTACAAAAAAATATATACATCAATTATTTTTCAACCCCTTCCTCCTATCATGTTCTGTATATTTGAAGCAGAGAGACATGTAGACACCAACCTAATCATGGTTGTGATGTGGATGTGACTTGCATATTCTATGGGGGCAAATCACACTGGATCACACAGCCCTTGCTACATAGTTACATAACTAGTCATTAGTTAGGTTGAAAAAATACATATCTAGCTAAACCCATAGAAAAAAATAGGTAGTAAACCTCCTTACACACAATACTATACCCACAGTTCATAAAAAAAAGCAAAAAAAAAAAAAAAATGCAGGAAAAAAAGTCCCTCACCTTCCAGCTCCTACTTCATATTCGCATATATACTTATTTTATTCAGCAGCCCCTAGACATTCAGAGTGGTCTAACTAAATAAATGAAAACCACATGCACAGTTAAAGTTGAACTTTTTCCTTCAAAAGTTGTATGGTGCCAGGCAGGGTTGCACCGCAAAGACCTTTGGACCAGGGCTGGAAGACAAGTATTTAGGTGTAAAGCCTCGTACACACGTACCGATTGTTGGCCGTGAATTTTCGGCCCCCGCCCGATCGGCCGATTGTCGGCTTGTTAGTATGATGCTTCCGACAACCGACTGCGACTTTTCGGCTTAACAAAATCTGGTGTGCATGCTATAAAATTTTTGTTGGCCGTCACCAGAACGGCCGATTGTTCATCAGTCAGTACAGATTTTGGCCGACAAAAGTCAGATGAGCAAGACGGGGCATGCTCAGAGAAGAAAAAAACACACGGAAAGTAAACCAGCACATGACATCACTTCTGCAGTTGGTTGTTGTTGGCCGACAAAATGCGTGTGCAGTCTAGAGCACATTTCAACCAACACAACAACACTGGACAAAAGACGGGCGATTGGTCGGCCAACAATCGGTTGGGGCTTTAGTATCTAAGCTGCAGTTTTAAGCTGCATACACCTAAATGATTCAGAGTAGTGACTCATTCCTTTTCAACTCCTTTCCTGATATTTTAAGACCCTGAGTTCAGAATTTTAAAGTAGATACTTTTGCTTTGTTCTCTTTTTTCAAACCTCATACTGCTTTGAAGGTGTGCTTGTGGCTGCACTGAAATTGAAAAAGGCACCCAAAACCATTTTTTTAAAAGTGACCAAAGACCAATATAACTGAAAAAGCATAAAGAACGTTTGTTATACTATGCACATGGCTTATTAAGGGTTTAGCTTTGGTAACCATTTATCAGTTTGCAATACATTGATATTAATGAATATTACTTACTGTTTGAGTGACATTAAACACCTCCCAGCCTTGTGAATGCAGGGGAAGAAGTCGAGACAAGATTAGATTTCCTTTCCAGGGTCCTGATGAACTGTCTAACAGCTCATACACATCCACCTAGAACATATGAAATGAGCATGAAATGGCTGCAAAGGTTAAACAATACAGTAAAATTAATAGGCACATGCTGTTAGTAGAATTTTGCCACTAGATGGCTAGAAAGATGCATTGAAAATGCTGTTAATTTCCAAAGCGTAGGGTGTTGCCAGTTAAGAAATTGTAACATGTCAGAAGAAGAAGGGCTGATTGAATGTAGTTTATGATAGGACTGGATGTTGATATTAATATAACTGGTAGAAGTGTTTAGGAGAATTCTATTCAATGTAGATTGTAAACATTCTTGTTTTTTTAGGGGAGTAAAACCATGCCAAAGTATTATATCAAGATATTACACTATTACTGTCCTATTGAGATGAGATTCAACTTAACAACTTCTGGACCGGAAGGATTTGCCCCTTAATGACCAGGCCATTTTTTGCAATTTGGCACTGCATGACTTTAACTAACAATTGCGCGGTCATGCAATGCTGTACCCTAATTAAATTTATGTCCTTTTTTCCCACAAATAGAGCTTTCTTTTGGTGGTATTTGATCACCTCTGCGGTTTTGATTTTTTGCGAAATAAATGGAAAAAGACCACAAATTTTGAGGAAAAAAATATATTTTCTACTTTTTCTTATAAAAAAATATCTAATAAACTCAATTTGTGTCATACATTTAGGCCAAAATGTATTAAGCTACATGTCTTTGATAAAAAAAAAATCTAAATAAGCTTATATTTATTGTTTTGCGCAAAAGTTATAATGTCTACAAACTATGTTGTATATACTGGAATTTACGCAGCTTTTACTTTCTGACTGCCTATCTCATTTCTTGAAGTGCTAAAATGGCAGGGCAGTACAAACCCCCCTACATTACCCCTTTTTGGAAAGTAGACACCCCAACGAATTTTCTGAGGGGCATGTTGAGCCAATTGAATATTTAATGATTTTGTCACAGGTGTTTGAAAGATAACAAAATAAAATATTTTTACACAAAGTTATCATTGGAATTATATATTGCACACACAGTCCATAGGTATATGTGAAATGACACCCCAAAATACATTCTGCTGCTTCTCCAGAGTACTGGGATATCCCACGTGTGAGATTTTTTCAGTCTAGCCACGTACAGGACCCTGAAAACCAATCATCGCCTTCAGGCTTTCTAAGGGCCGAAATTGTTGATTTCACTCCTCACTACCTATCACAGTTTCGAAGACCATGAAATGCCAAGATAGCACAACCTCCCCCCCCCCCCCCCCATGACCAATTTTTGGAAAGTAGACACCCTAAGCTATTTGCAGAGAGACATTTTGAGTATTTTGCAGATCTCACTTTTTGTCACAAAGTTTTGAAAAAATAAAAAAAAAAATGTTTTTTCCTTTTCTTTCTTCATTTTCCAAAACAAATGAGAGCTGCACAAATACTCACCATGCCTTTTAGCAAATACCTTGGGGTGTCTACTTTTTGAAAAGGGGTCATTTGGGGGGGGGGGGGGGGGTTGTGTGCTTTCTTGGCATTTCATGACCTCTGAAACTTTGATAGGTAGTGAGGAGTGAAATCAACAATTTACGCATTTTGAAAGCCTGAAGGCGGTGATTGGATTTTGGGGTCCTGTACATGGCTAGACTGCCAAAAAGTCTCACACATGTGATATCCCCGTACTCAGGAGAAGCAGCAGAATGCATTTTGGGTAGTCATTAAATAGCCATTGCATGTTTGAGCAATATATAATTTAAATGACAACTTTGTGTAAAAAAATAAATAAATAATTTTTGGCATTTTCCCGATACTTGGAGCAAAATATAAAAAATATTCCATGGACTCAACATGCCTCTCAGCAAATAGCTTGGAGTGTGTACATTTCAAAATGAGGTTATTTGGAGGGGTTTTGTGCTATCTTGACATTTCAGGGCCTTTAAAACTGTGATAGGTAGTGAGGAAGTAGAATAAGCAATGTATGCCCTTAGAAAGCCTGAAAGCAATGATTGGTTTTTGGGGTCCCGTACACAGTTAGGCTCCCAAAAAGTCTCAAACATGTGTTATCCCTGTACTCAGGAGAAGCAGCAGAATGTATTTTGGGGTGTCATTCCACATATACCCATGGCATGTGTGAGCAATATATAATTTAGTGACAACTTTTTTGTGACGGCTAACCCAGCACGTGGTATTGTACTTGGCAGTGAAGAAGGCGGGAGAACTGTCTGGTGGTAGGGGGCTCAATTATTAGAAGGACAGAGAGGACAATCTGTCAAAAAGACCGTAAGTGCTGAACTGTATGTTATTTACCGGGCGCTCAGATTTGGCACATCATGAATCTGGTGGACAGATTATTGGGTGGGGCTGTGGAAGACCCAGCTGTCATGGTACACGTGGGTACCAATGACAAAGTTAGAGGGAGATGGAGAGTCTTAAAAATCAATTTCAGCTAAATTAAGGAGAAGGACCTCCAAAGTAGTATTTGAAGAAATACTACCTGTACCTCGAGCCACGCCAGAGATTCAGTGGGAGATTAGGGAAGTTAACAAGTGGCTAAGGAGCTGCCAGCTCTTTAGTAGAGATGGATTGCACCTAAATGGGGAGGGTGCAGTCGTACTGGGAGATAAGATGGCCAAAAAGTTAGAGTGGCTTTTAAACTAGGTGATGGGGGGAGGGTACAGATGTAGAATTAGCCAGCGGGGAGCAAGGTTCAGTGGGCATTAATGGGGGAATTAGCGGTATGGTGTCCAGAGATCCTAAACCCAAGGTAGTTAGGCTGACAAATCGCAAGTGCAACCTTTATAACATTGAATGAGGATATAGTATGCAACCGGACAAATTTATGAGGTTTGTATGCAAATGCTAGAAGTCTGGCCAACAAGACTGGAGCTGCTAATGTATGAGGAGGATTTTGATTTCGTGGGGATGTCAGAGACTTGGTTTGACAGCTCTCATGATTGGCTGGTGACCATTCAGGGGTATACCCCATATTGCAGAGATAGAGAAGGTATAAAAGGGGGAGGGGTATGCCTGTAAATGCCTGTATATCAAGAACAATGTGCAGGTAAATATGAGGGACGATATCACGAATAGGGAAGAGGTAGAATCCCTATGGGTAGAGCTTCAAAGGGAAGGTACTATGGGGACAGTAATATTGGGTCTATGCTATAGGCCCCCTAACCAGAGGGAGTTGGACCTCCTATCACAACTTGGAACGGCAGCAAGGATGAGAAATGTCATTATGTCAACTGGCTCCAGGGGAGGTTGCAAAGGGTGGTGATTAATGGGGAGTACTCAGATTGAGCGGGTGTGGAAAGCTGGGTCCCCCAGGGTTCTGCCCTGGGGCCAATCCTGTTTAATTTATTCATAAATGATCTAGAGGAGGGGATATCGAGCAAAATCTCAGTATTTGTGGATGATACTAAACTAAGCATGCCAATATCTTCTGGGCAGGATGTGGAAACCTTACAAGCGGAACTGAACAAAATAATGGGGTGGGCAACTACATGGCAGATGAGGTTTAATGTTGAAAAATGTAAAGTAATGCACCTGGGTGCCAGAAACCAGAAAGTAAGCTACTCACTGGGGGAGGGGGGACCTCTGGGTGAGTCTAGGGTGGAAAAGGACCTGGGGGTACTGGTAGACAACAGGCTTGGCAGTGGCATGCAATGTCAAGCTGCTGCAAGCAAAGCCAACAGAATACTGGGATGTATAAAAAAGGGGATTCACTCCAGAAATAAAGAGATTATTCTTCCACTCTACAAGACTCTGGTCCGGCCACATCTGGAGTATGCTGTCCAGTTCTGGGCACTGGTCCTCAGGAAGGATGTGCTGGAAATGGAGAAAGTCCAGAGAAGGGCAACAGAAATAATTAGGGGAATGGAGGACATCAGCTATGAGGAATGACTACAAGCACTGAACTTATTCTCTCTGGAGAAGAGACAATTGAGGGGGGATATGATATCAATGTACAAATATTGTACTGGCAACCCTAGCATATGGAAAAACCTATTCAGAGAAAGGAAATACAATAAGACACGTGGCCACTCACTAAAACTAGAGGAAAGGCGGTTTAAATCTAAAATACACAGGGGGTTCTTCACTGTAAGAGCAGTAAGGATGTGGAATTCTCCTTCGCAAACAGTCGTATCAGCAGGGAGCATTGATAGTTTCAAAAAACTATTAGATGGGCACCTTAAAGACCACAACATACAGGGGTATGCAATGTGCGGTTAACATAGACAAACACACACATCATAGGTTGAACTGGATGGACTGATGTCTTTTTTCAACCTCACTAACTATGTAACTATGTAACTATTATAATGGGGGATTTTATTTATCCAGATATAGACTGGGCAAAAGGAACCACGCATTCTTCTAACGCTTGCCATTTCCTAAATGTTGAACGCACCGACAAGAAACAATGCATTACTATACCTACTGATTACTAACAATACAGACCTGATCACGGATGTAGAAATACGGGGCAACTTAGGAAACAGTGACCACAGGTCAATTAGTTTCGGTATAAATCATAGTAATAGGAAACACAAAGGTAATACAAGGACACTTAATTTTAAAAGAGCCAACTTCCCTAAACTGCGCTCTTTGCTAGACAATAAAAAATGGGAACCCTAGGAACAAAGAACACGGAGGAACGTGGGAGAGCTTCAAGAACATACTATAAAAAGGGATTGGCCAGTGCATCCCACAGGGGAATACTTCTAAAAGAGCTAAAATAAACCCTGGGTGGCTAAACTCCAACATAAAAATGCATATTAAAACTAAAGAAAAGGTCTTTAAAAAATACAAGGCTGAGGAGTCATTGGCAGCATTCCAACAATACAAAGAGTGCAAGAAGAAATGTAAAGGCGCAATCAAGGTGGATAAATAGAACACGAAGGGCAAATAGCGGAAGAGAGTAAAAAAAAAACCCCAAAACTATTTAAGTATAAAGATAGTAGAAAAGTTAGGCCAGAATTTATTGGCCCCATAAAAGAGAGGGGAAAAAAGGGAAAGGGAATCTGGCTACAAAGGACAGAGAGAAGGCATAGGTGCGAAATCATTTTTTTCTCCTCAGTCTTCACAAAAGAATTGGAGGGCTACATTAACCCAGCCTGTAATGTTAAAATTAATACACATTACAGGAAGCACCCTCATGGTTAACAGAAGACAGACTCAGAGCAGGACTTGAAAAACTTAAAATAAATAAGTCACTGGGACCAGATGGCTTACACCCGGGGGTCATTAAAGAACTTAGCCAGGTGATAGCCAGACCATTGTTCCTCATTTTTATGCATAGTCTACTGATGGGAATGGCGCCAGCTGATTGGAAAAAAGCCAATGTGGTACCAATATTTAAAAAAGGGCAGAGATATATCCCGGGGAATTATAGGCCAGTTAGCCTAACATCAATGGTCTGCAAGATATTGGAGGGGATGATAAGGGACTATATACAAGACTTTAGCATGGATTCATGAAGAATCGTTCTAGCCGGACCAATCTATTAACCTTCTATGAAGAAGTAAGTTGCCATCTGGATAAAGGAAGGCCTGTGGATGTGGTGTATCTGGACTTTGCAAAGGCATTTGACACAGTTTCCCACAAAAGCTTACTGTACAAACTAAGGTACGTAGGTATAGACCATAGGGTGTGTACCTGGATTGAAAACTGGCTCCAGGGGCACAAGCTCAGAGGGTGGTAATAAAAGGGGAGCATTCGGATTGGTCAGGTGTGGAAAGTTGGGTCCCCCAAGGATCTGTCCTGGGACCAATCCTGTTTTAATTTATTCATAAACGACCTAGAGGATGGAATAACCAGCACAATCTCTGTATTTGCGGATGATACTATGCTAAGCAGGCCAATACCTTCTATACAGGAGGTGGTAACCTTACAAGCAGACCTGAACAAAATGGGGTGGACAACTACATGGCAGATGAGGTTTAATGTTGAAAAATGTAAGGTAATGCACTTGGGTGTCAGAAATACAAATGCAAGTTACTTGCTAGGGGGAGAATCTCTGGGTGAAAAAGGACCTGGGGGTCCTAGTAGACAACAGGCTTAGCAATGGCATGCTGCAAGCAAAGCCAACAGAATACTGGCATGTATAAAAAAGGGATTCACTCCAGAGATAAAATGATTATTCTCCCACTCTACAAGACTCTGGTCCGGCCACATCTTGCGTATGCCATCCAGTACGAGGCACCAGTCCTCAGAAAGGATGTGCTGGAACTAGAGAGAGTCCAGAGAAGGGCACCAAATATAATTAGGGGAATGGAGGACATCAGCTATGAGGAAAGACTACAAACATTGAACTTATTCTCTCGTGAGAAGAGACGCTTGAGAGGGGATATGATATCAATGTACAAATACATGAAACAGTTTGAAAGCAAGGTGGCCAGAAATCTTGTTGGGGCATATACAAGGCTGCAAACTTCTGGTTGAAGTGGTTTATGATGGGCCAAATTTTGTGAAGCCATATCCAGGGTCACCCCGAGGATGACAGAGTTCATTGTCACTGAAGTGCATAAACCGCAAAATTTGCTTGTATCTAGTCCTGGCCATGGCAGCAGAGAACATGGGCATTTGATGAATTGGGTCAGTTGACCAATATGACCGCAATTCACTCTTTTTAGCAATGCCCATGAGGAGGGATAGGCCCAGAAAAGCTTTAAATTCGGAAACCGTGATATGTTTCCATGCAAATTCTCTGGCAAGGGTCAAATTTGATTTGCGGCGATGAATCGATCGGCATATAAATTGCTTTGGTCCACCATAGATCTGTAATGATCTTCTGTGATAAACAGCTCATTAAAAACAAGGGAAATAAAATTGGCTGTTTCAACCTGAATTCCAGGTTGGCCAGTAAATGGGGAAGTACGGGCGCTGCAGAAGTGGTGGGCTCCCAATCAGGATTTGCAAGCGCATCAGGAATGACACCATGGGCTCTATGGGCCTGTCTTTGAATTATTGGTGGCTGCAGAATACTTGTGCTAGCCACCACACCAGCTTGAACTGCACTTATGGGACTTGCCACGTCACCAAGTGTTACTGCACTGCTGGTTTGACTATGACCAGGATGTACTAGGCCGCTGGTGCTTGCCAGTTCACCAGAAGGTTGAGCAGCACTAGTACCGACACTCTGCTGCATATGAGAACCCCTGTGGTTGTTGCACTGTAGCAACAGAAGAACAGGGTCGGTTATGCCTGACCTTAGCAGGGACCACTACTCCGTCGCCAGAGCTATCTGTCAGGGTGCCGCTGCTGTCTACAGGTTTGAATACTGAGCCTGATTCTGAAAGTGAGGCTTCTCCATCACTCTCATCTGTCATGCTCAGCATCGTGTAGGCCTCTTCACTAGTGTACCACTGTTTGGACATTTTGGCCAATAAATGTATAGATACCTAGTGTGACTCATAGGTAAAAAAGCACCTGGTTGTCAAGGACTTTTTGAACTGCTACCAAAAAATGTACCTGCTAGTGCTAGCAGATATCCTGCCTGACTCTGCTAAAGCTGCGGTTTAGTGTGCTGTGTATTGAAAGTAACAGTATTCTGCTGATTCTGCACTTCTTGGGGGAGGGGATGGCAAGGGGCTAAACGCAGGTGCTGGCAGGTGTCAGGGCTGATCCTGCTAATGGTGCATTTTGGGAACACTATATTTAACTATTAGGGACGCCAGTATACTTCTGATCAGATCAAAGATATTGATCCGTTCAGACACTATACTAGTAATGGAGGTGTTTAGTGTGTGTGTGTGTCACTGGCAATCAAAGGGTTAAAATCTGACGCTGTCCTGCAATGATGCTGACGTTAACGCTAACTGATGTCACCTGTGACACTAATAGAGTGATCAGAAAAAAGAGCTGTACACTATAATAGTGACACTGTGACAGGGGAATGAAGAGGTAACTGGGGGTGATCAGGAGGTTAAATCTTTATAAGAGGATATATGGCAGGTACCCCAAACCTGAGACTGCCTCTAACTACCACTAACTGTCTCTCACACTAACTGAAGTCGCAAGGGATACTAATACAGTGATCAGTAAATTGTCTGTATACTGTAAATAGTTAATAGAATGCAGTCAGTGTGAAAGCTCAAAAGTAATGTCCCATCCCTATGATAAAGGAAAAAAGGAGAAAACATCCTAGTCGTGGGACTTTAAAGGCACCTCGTAATGATGAGTAGTGTATTGGTAAAAAAAAAAAAGGTTGTTTTTATTTAATATAAATTCATAAAATTGCTAGTACATGAAGTTAGTAGCAACATAGACAGACAAATACAGCAAAGGACATGGAGGTACCAAATACAAAACACCATACAATATTGAAGTTTGATGTCAATGACCCAATGCATTTTGGGGCTGAAAAAGCTCCTACATCAGGGTTATGACTGAAGTTGACAACCTATGTCGAACAATGGTGTATAGGCAAAATCCATGTCATAAGTAAAAACAATACAAAGACAACAACCAAGATCCCAAAGGGCTATATCAGCAACGCCTGTCCACCAGTATTCTACTAACTTTATGTACTAGCAATTTTTGAATTTATATTAAATAAAAACAACCTTTTTTACCAATACACTACTCATCATTACAAGGTGCCCTTAAAGTCCCCCCCCCCCCCCCTAGAGGATTTTCTCCTTTTTTTCTATCCTGTATATAGTGTACACTGTAACAGGGAGTGAAATGGTTAATGGGGGGGGGGGGGTGATCAGGGGATTAAATCTTTATTGGGGGATATATGGCAAGAACATATTTGGGACTGCCACTAACTGTCTCTCACACTATCTGAAGTCACAAGTGACACTAATACAATGATCAGTAAATTTTATGTGTACTGTATACTATATAGAGTGTGCACTATGACAGGGAGTGAAAGGGTTAATTAGGGGGTGATCAGGGGGTTAAATGTGTGCCTATGTGTACTGGTGTCAGTGTAGTGCTTCTGTACTCACAGTTAATGTTATCTCCTCTCACGCGTTGTATAGGTTGTTGGTACCTCAGGCCAATAAGTGGGACTTTTGAGGCAAGTATGGAAAATACGAAAAAGTACAAGCAAAATCGCTAATAATAGTAAAATAATATTTAATCCTTAAAACATATGTACAGTGGAGTATAGTAGCGTGAGAGGGTTATAGACCCTTGTGAAAGTGTGTAGTAGATGGAGGATTAGTGACACGTGGTAAATGGTGACTTTTAAGGGTATATCTCTGTCATTCCCTGCTGTTAAGCTTGGGTTGCTCAGATCAGAGATGTCTCCTATATCCTACGCGTTTCGGCCCCTTAAGGAGCCTTTTTCAAGGTTGATAGTCACCATTTCTGTTGGTAAAATGCAGATTGGTGTTAAATATTTATAAGTTTCACCACTTTTGTTAAATATATAAATTGTGGTGAGTTATTCAAAATAGTACATACATATTATTTTCTTTAAATCCTTGTATGTTGAAGTGGCTCCCTCTTTAGCACAGCGAGAACCTATGCGGTTTCCTGAAAAATATATATGGGATTCAACTGCATGGTTTGTAGTAGTGTTTGTATGATGATTCTACAAGTGTGCTATTATTGGACTTACATAATAGGCCATGTTTCATATCTGGGGTGGATCATGTGAGTCTCCCCTAGTGGCTATTTTGGTTCCGGTATGTATGAAACCGGTCCCTTACAAGGGTGTCCTTGTGCCTTTAAGTGGTACAATTCTATGTGAAACAGGTAAATGTAGTTAGAGAAAATATAAATGTAATACAATATATAAACGTTTTCTTGAGGGGTAGGTGTTATTACCTTCAATCAGCCAGTTATTGCAACAATGGAGTCCCTTACGGTTTTCAGCCAGATCGCACTTAAAAAAGGGGGAAATCTCCTTCATTAATGTGCTTCCTTTGTGAAGTTCAGCATGTTAAACAGATGTGTTGGGGTTTAAAACTTACATTTTCAGGTGTGCCGCTCTTGGTCCTCTCTCATCCCTGTTCGGTTGGGGAATGAGAGAGGCAGTGGTTCCCCGGCCTTTTTATCAGACTCGCGCATGCGCTGTAAGCGCCGCACGTCTGAAGCCTGATCACACACAGCTGGTGTGTGTCTCTGGTGCGCCTGCGTCCTATGGACGAATGCGCTTCCAGTTTCCACCGCTGTTGCTCACTGGCGCGGCCGCCGACACGGAAAGGGCACAGATTTCAGACTAGCAAAGTCTGAAGGGCCGATGTCGCTGGCTATTGGGCTGTGCCTGTAAAATGCCCCTGGGGAGGAAAACAGTGGGAGATCCTCCCAGGGGCTTACCGTGCCGGGTGTGCTATAAGTTTTGGGAGAATTATCATGCAAGGATTCAGTACATAGCATAAGTGCATAGTAATTTGTGAAGAAAAGAAAAAACATTTCATATAATTAATTTAATTCTTAATAGCAGTATAGTTAGCGGTCAGGTTAAAGGGGAAGGAGGGGGGATTTTCCAGTTATATCCATATTGGAAAGGGGTGAGGATAGTCTGTCCGGACGGTTTTAAAGCTTAAAAGGCATGAAAAATCTGGGAGGCAGGGGAATTTTTCTCATCAGATCTTTTTTATGAATTTATTTTTGTTGGCTTGTACAGTCATTGTCGGAGGGTTATTCGGTTTCCAAAGAGTTTTTTGGGAGATCATATTCATTTTTATCTCCGGCTGGTGTTCTTTTTGATAAAAGATAGTTGGACAAGTTTTTTTGTGAATGGATTTGGTTCTGAGAGATTGTATAATAAGGGATGATTGTGAGCTTGGGGTGTACCAATGATTACTTCATTGTGTTCTATCCCCTCTTGATGGGGTGTTGTTTGGGTGGTGTTTTTGAACGAGAGTTTTGGTGAATGGACTTTCTAAAGGCAATGAACAACAAAATTCCGACGTTACGGCACTTTTCAACACACTACGGAGACATCTTGAACGAAAATCAGCCTTGTATTGGCACATCAAATCATTCCAACGTTACATAAAGGAAAATATTAACCCAGTGGGACTTAGAATACAAATCTTTCCCACCATGGACAATATTACTCTACAAATGAAAAAAGACTGGGAGACCATACTCAACTAGTGTTCAAAAAATTTGATGATACTCCTACAAAGTGAGTACGAGAGACAACTTAAAAACTTAGATGAAGAGATAAAAGAGATATATGATCAGTTGACTCCTCTCAAACCACTCCCGTTATACTCCGAACAGGAAAAAAAGCTAAAAACACACATCGAACAACATAGTTTGGACATCCTAAGGAAAAAAGAAAAAAAGTACTGGCGTGATAAGAATGCCTTTGGCCAAAACAGGGCATACCGCTGGAACAACAACAAAAATCAGAGGAATAAATCACTGTTTGGACAGAAAAAGAACCCACAAAACTATATTTCTTCGGACTCATCGTCCTACACATCAGGAACGGAAGCAAACCCTCAGAGGAGAAGACTCCCCAAAAATAGAGAACAAAGGGAAAACCAATATGAAACAGAAAGATCGAATGAAGACCCACAAAACACGGATGAGGACAATGAAACCACCGAACAGAATACACAGGAGACTGAGGAGACTAACCCTCCAGCGAAGCTTCATAAAATCTTCACAAGATCTCAACGCGAAAATCAGAGATTGCAACCCCAAAGTAAACAGGGGCCTTTTTTAGGGAAGGCGTGGAAACAGACGAAAGAAAAATAATATACGGGAAAAAATTAAACACACAAGCGAACAAAGAAACCATCACGATAATCAACCTTTCCTCACATACATTAACTAAAGAACAAACGGAAGTCCTCACATTAGGACTCTCCTTTTGTCCCAACAAACCGGTAGACAAATTTGAGGCTATAAAAGATGTTAACCTCTTTGCAAGGAATTTACTACAAAAAATTATGTACAGCAAGAAACCCGAGACAATAGAACCTCAAGCATCTCTATCGGCGGCAGAATACAGGGCTATACGGGACCTAAACCTCCTCCTGGAAGAAGGAAGATTAGAATGTTGGACCGACAGCGATGAGGAAGAAACAATAACCCCCACCAATACCAGCAAGGCAGCAGTTGAAAATATTAATGCACAGTTTAAGAAAAAAATCACACAAATTCCCGTCGATCAACCAGAACCCGGCCATAGCCCTGTTCGTCAGGGAAACCACGAAAGACCTTGAAAAAATGACCAAGACAAAAAACCAACAAAATTTAACCAAAACTCAAAGAAAAGCCCTAAGAGAATTACAAGACAACGAACACATAACCATCAAACCCGCAGATAAAGGGGGGAATGTTGTCGTGATGGACAACACGAAGTATAAAGATATGTGTGAAACAATTCTAAGCAACCAGAAGTGCTACAAACAAATCATGCCGATCATGATTGAACAATACAAAGAGGAATTTTACGCCAAAGTTGATAAAGCTGGAAACGAAGGAACCATCTCTCCCACACTATGGAACTACATCCGATCAAGACACCCAAAGACACCAACTTTTTATTCACTTCCGAAGATTCACAAAAACCCGACCGACCCACCCGGAAGACCAATAGTATCAGGGAATGGTAATATCACCGAAGCCATAAGCAAAGTGATTGACGCCTATTTAAAACCACATGTCTCAAAACTGACCTCTTACACTAGAGACACGATGCACCTGCTACAAATCATGAACGACATGACCATCCCCAGTGATTCCTTTCTCATCACTGTGGATGTCGAGGCATTGTATAACAATATACCTCACAACAAAGGACTTGAAACAATAAAGAACGCTCTCAGCCAGTTAAGCCCACGCGATGAAAGATTTAACACCTTTATAATTACAATGCTTGAATTTATCCTAAATCAGAATTTCTTTAAGTTCGATGGCCGATACTACCTTCAAACCTGCGGGGTGGCGATGGGCACAAGTTGTGCCCCCACCTACGCCAATTTATATCTGGGAGAGTGGGAAGAAGACTTCCTCATAAGAGAAGAAAATGCTTGGCTAACTGATAACATCCTTCTATGGCAACGCTACATAGACGATATTCTGATAGTGTGGACAGGACCAGAGAACCAAATCAAAGATCTAAAAAATGCATTAAACAACAATACATACAATATGTATTTTACCTTAAACTACAGTGACAAGAAAGTACCATTCCTTGACACATGGATTTACAAGGAACATGATGGACGTATACAAACTACACTCTACAGGAAGGAAACCGCAGGCAACTCAATCCTGCATGCCACGAGCTTTCACCCATCCCCACTAAAAAAAGCAATACCCTACAGCCAATACCTGAGGATTAAAAGAAACTGTACTAAAACAGAAAAATACAAAAAAGAAGCAGATGCACACACCAGAAGACTGATGGAAAGAGGCTACACAAAAACCTCACTCAGGAAGGCCTACAACAAGGCCAATTCTAAGGAAAGACAGGAGTTACTATTTAAAAAACCACCCCAGGATCCCAAACAACAAGACCAAAAAACGTGAATCATTTTAAGATACACTAATGAACATAAGAAAATAAAAGCAATTTTGGAAAAACACTGGGCAATTTTGAAGGAGGACCCAGCAGTGAAGGACTTTCTGACTGACCATCCGTCAATCACATACAGAAAGGCAGGATCTGTCAAACAAGGACTAGTTCATAGCGAGTTTAAAGAAGGCACACGCAAAGACCCATGTAAGACAAAAGGCACGTACCCATGCGGGTCATGCGACCAATGCAAAGTCATAAGAAAATGCACCAAAACCATTCTACCTAGCGGAGAAACATTCGAACCCAAACATTTCACCAATTGCCGGACTAAAGGCGTTGTATATATGATGAGATGCGAGTGTAATGCATTTTATATAGGTAAGACGAGACAGGAATTTGGGAAGAGGATTAACAAACACGTAAATTCAATGGAAATGTGCAACTTCCACCTACCACTAGGTCGACACGTAGCCTATAAACACGCTCACAAGATGCCAAAAATATCCTTTATGGCCCTGGAACGGATCCACATCCCAAGGAGGGGGGGCGACTGGAACAAAACCCTGCTTCAATTAGAGATGAGATGGATCAAACGTCTCAACGCAACCACTTTTCCTGGCCTAAACGAAGCAGAAAGCTATGCCCCATTCTTAGAAGGTTTTTCATCAGGAAAAACTGATTAGAAAAACACTCACTGAAAAAATGAAAAAATGACAAAACTTTTAGAAAGTCCATTCACCAAAACTCTCGTTCAAAAACACCACCCAAACAACACCCCATCAAGAGGGGATAGAACACAATGAAGTAATCATTGGTACACCCCAAGCTCACAATCATCCCTTATTATACAATCTCTCAGAACCAAATCCATTCACAAAAAAACTTGTCCAACTATCTTTTATCAAAAAGAACACCAGCCGGAGATAAAAATGAATATGATCTCCCAAAAAACTCTTTGGAAACCGAATAACCCTCCGACAATGACTGTACAAGCCAACAAAAATAAATTAATAAAAAAGATCTGATGAGAAAAATTCCCCTGCCTCCCAGATTTTTCATGCCTTTTAAGCTTTAAAACCGTCCGGACAGACTATCCTCACCCCTTTCCAATATGGATATAACCGGAAAATCCCCCTTCCTTCCCCTTTAACCTGACCGCTAACTATACTGCTATTAAGAATTAAATTAATTATATGAAATGTTTTTTCTTTTCTTCACAAATTACTATGCACTTATGCTATGTACTGAATCCTTGCATGATAATTCTCCCAAAACTTATAGCACACCCGGCACGGTAAGCCCCTGGGAGGATCTCCCACTGTTTTCCTCCCCAGGGGCATTTTACAGGCACAGCCCAATAGCCAGCGACATCGGCCCTTCAGACTTTGCTAGTCTGAAATCTGTGCCCTTTCCGTGTCGGCGGCCGCGCCAGTGAGCAACAGCGGTGGAAACTGGAAGCGCACTCGTCCATAGGACGCAGGCGCACCAGAGACACACACCAGCTGTGTGTGATCAGGCTTCAGACGTGCGGCGCTTACAGCGCATGCGCGAGTCTGATAAAAAGGCCGGGGAACCACTGCCTCTCTCATTCCCCAACCGAACGGGGATGAGAGAGGACCAAGAGCGGCACACCTGAAAATGTAAGTTTTAAACCCCAACACATCTGTTTAACATGCTGAACTTCACAAAGGAAGCACATTAATGAAGGAGATTTCCCCCTTTTTTAAGTGCGATCTGGCTGAAAACCGTAAGGGACTCCATTGTTGCAATAACTGGCTGATTGAAGGTAATAACACCTACCCCTCAAGAAAACGTTTATATATTGTATTACATTTATATTTTCTCTAACTACATTTACCTGTTTCACATAGAATTGTACCACTTAAAGGCACAAGGACACCCTTGTAAGGGACCGGTTTCATACATACCGAAACCAAAATAGCCACTAGGGGAGACTCACATGTTCCACCCCAGATATGAAACATGGCCTATTATGTAAGTCCAATAATAGCACACTTGTAGAATCATCATACAAACACTACTACAAACCATGCAGTTGAATCCCATATATATTTTTCAGGAAACCGCATAGGTTCTCGCTGTGCTAAAGAGGGAGCCACTTCAACATACAAGGATTTAAAGAAAATAATATGTATGTACTATTTTGAATAACTCACCACAATTTATATATTTAACAAAAGTGGTGAAACTTATAAATATTTAACACCAATCTGCATTTTACCAACAGAAATGGTGACTATCAACCTTGAAAAAGGCTCCTTAAGGGGCCGAAACGCGTAGGATATAGGAGACATCTCTGATCTGAGCAACCCAAGCTTAACAGCAGGGAATGACAGAGATATACCCTTAAAAGTCACCATTTACCACGTGTCACTAATCCTCCATCTACTACACACTTTCACAAGGGTCTATAACCCTCTCACGCTACTGTACTCCACTGTACATATGTTTTAAGGATTAAATATTATTTTACTATTATTAACGATTTTGCTTGTACTTTTTCGTATTTTCCATACTTGCCTCAAAAGTCCCACTTCTTATTGGCCTGAGGTACCAACAACCTATACAACATTTGACCAGGGACGACGGCAAACCCGACTATACATAGGGTCATAGAGATCAAAACCCCCTCTACATCTCCTCTCACGCTGGAACTGAAAAGGACTCCAGGAGAGGAGATTGCACCATATCCTGTGCCTGTGTTTACATTATACGGGCACAAGACGTTCTGAAATTGGCTAGAACCGATCAACAGGTCCAGGCCAAAAATCATTGGCCTAGACCTGATGACTGATCAGTTGTGAACCAAATCAGAACATCACGGGGACGGTGGGGGCAGGCGGGCGGCCCCCAGCCCCACGAGCGACTGTTGTCTAGGTACGGCGAATCACGCAGCCGAGCCAGCCTGCTGAAGTAAATCTGTGGCAGGCAGTTGGCAAGTGGTTAAACCATATATCTGCAGGGTGACAGCACTGTGAGAAAAACAATTGCTACTATATTGCTGCACTTTAATTGTTTATAATATGTGATGTTACAAATTTTTATTTAGTTTGTTTTTCTCACAGTGCTATCACCCTACAGATTCATGTTTTTTTTATCCATTTGTAAGACATGACAAAACAGCATGACATCTTCCTTTAGAGAGGACAATAAAAAGCTGTGCTGGAATCCCTTACTTGATACAATAGTTTTCCTTCATGTGCAAATAATAACATGAATATCATAAAATGTTATTATGGGATCAAGGTCTTCTCAAACATGTACATTCTGCTGCTGATTAAAACATATCACACGGGACACTTGCAAATTAAACTGAAGACAGTACAAGCATTCCACAGGTGAACAAGTACTTGAATGCAGTTTGGCTGCTCTAACTCTTGGGGTTGATTTACTAAAGACAAATACACTGTTTGCTTTGCAAGGGAAGATGCATTGTGCATGGGAATTTTCTCCAGAGGTTAGTAAATGTGACTCAATTTCACTTTGCAAAGACTGCCCAATCACATGGAAGGTAATTTAAAAAAATAGCAGTTTTTTTGTACAAAATAGGATGATGGAAGTCAGCAGAGCTTCCCCTCATTCATTAAGCTCTGGGGAGAATTCCCCTGCAAAACTTAACTTCCATTGTAAAGGTAACAGTCTTTTTGCCTTTAGTAAATTAACTAAACATTAGTTGAAAGTTGCAAAGTACACAGAATACATCTAAAAGTTTATACAGTTTCCAGAACTGGAGTCTGTAATGGCTAAAGTAGTAATGGAAAAACTGCCAAAATGTAAACTATAAAAGAATGTAATTAAAATAAAAGAAAGAAACTTACATGAAAGAAAAAATAGATCTTCAGTTTAAAAAAAGATATAGTTACATAATATAATTTTTTAGTTACATAGTTAGTGAGGTTGAAAAAAAAGACATCAGTCCATCTAGTTCAACCTATGATGTGTGTGTGTTTGTTGTTAACCGTACATTGTATACCCCTGTATGTTGTGGTTTTTAAGGTGCCCATCTAATAGTTTTTTGAAAGTATCGATGCTCCTTGCTGATACCAATGCTTGTGGAAGAGAATTCCACATCCTTACTGCTCTGACAGTAAAGAACCCCTTACGTAGTTTAAGGTTAAACCATTTTTCCTCTAGCTTTAGTGAGTGGCCATGTGTCTTACTGTATTCCCTTTCTCAGAAAAGTTTTTTCCTTATGCTAGGGTCGCCAGTACAGTATTTGTACATTGATATCATATCCCCCCTCAATCGTCTCTTCTCCAGAGAGAATAAGTTCAGTGCTTGTAGTCTTTCCTCATAGCTGATATCCTCCATTCCCCTAATTATTTTTTCTGCCCTTCTCTGGACTTTCTCCAGTTCCAGCACATCCTTCCTGAGGACCGGTGCCCAGAACTGGACAGCATACTCCAGATGTGGCCGGACCAGAGTCTTGTAAAGTGGGAGAATAATCTCTTTATTTCTGGAGTGATGTGAAGTAGGCACAAGAAATATTATTTATGATAAATACTATTGACCTCAAGGGTTGGTTCACACCCCAGTCACACAGGAATGTGGCCTGCGTTCCTGTGTGATTTCTGTGTGATATAGTGAGGGGAGATTTTCAGCTCATTCCTTTTGTACCAAAAGTAGTACATACACTACTTTTAAAGAATGCACTGCACCAGTTTGCATGGTACTGCGGTAGGGAGAATGCTCTGCTTTTATTATTTGCATTTAGTTTGTCATTAGGAATTGACATCCACAGCAGGTTGCACACCCAGTGTTTTTTGAACATGGTGTGGGAAACGTGCATTGATTGAGGGTTTCCCGCACTGCATTCTGGTGTGATCAGGACCTAAAGTAGAACATTTGTTCTTAAATTTTAGATAGAGTGGTAAAGATTTAGAACTTCTGTCAGGTTATTATTGTTGTATGTCCCCAAGTTGGATTTTCCTTCACTCCTTGTCACAGAGACACGATGGGAGGTGAGCGAAAATTGCCCCAAAGTGAGAGGAAACATTGAAGGATAAGTCCAGTCAAAACCTAACTAACACTAAACCTGCTCTTTGCCACATTCTGAGACTATTCTATCTAACCCTTTAAAGCAAAAATCACTGTACTTACCTTTTCTACACCAGATCCAGTCCGGTCTTCAGCGACAGAAGCTCTGTAGAGGAGAGGACCAACAACGGCTGTGAAAGGAATGGGAAGTGATGTCCCCTATAGACTTACTATGAGGCTTCCGTTGTCGAGTGCCTCTCCTGCTCTCGCCTACAAGCTGAAGCCACCACTGACAGCTCAGCGTGGGACCAACTCAGCTGAAGACCAGACCAGATAGGGTGTAGAAAAGATAAGACCAGACCGGATCGGGTGTAGAAAAGGTAAGTACAGTGATTTTTGCTTTACAGGGTTAGATATAATAGTCTTGGAATGTGACACAGAGCAGGTTAGGTTTTGACTGGACTTATCCTTTAATGTTGTGTAACTACTACCACAACAAATCTTCCAGTAGGGAGATTTTTCCTCTATTCCTGTTCTAATACAAACATATGGCGCAGACCAGATCCTAAAGTCCCAGTCCTTGTTTCAAATATACAATTGGATAATGGTTTAATATAAATATGAAATATACCTTCATTGGATTTGTTAATTATTTTTTACTTTGCCAAGCTTTTAATTAATGTTATATCTTGTTATTTACATGTATGCATAAATATGGTTCCCATTATTTTTTAAATTATAATTATACTGGCATTATTTACATGCATGTACACTTGTTTATAAGTAAAGAAAAAAAACATTACGAGGTTTAAGTACAGAGGGGTATTTTGAATTTTAGCTCGGTTTTTTATTGCTTTTTGATTGATTTTATTCATTTTCTAAGGCCATGAGTTAAATTTATTCACACTATTCATCTAGGTGAACACGTTTTCCAGGCCAGACAGTGAAGGTGAATCTTCCCAAAGGAACCACAGACACCAATACAAACCTGATAGAGGTTCTAACCCCATATTCTGTACAAAACCTGAAAAAAAAATCTGGTCTATAATTTACTTAGGACTAAGACATTTTGTGAAACCCTGAGAAAGAAGTACACTTTCCATATATTACAAATATAGACTATATAAATATTGGCATCTCCTTTCAGCCTTTTTGTTTGAAAGCCTATTTATTATAAATCAAATGTATGTAAATTTAAACCATTTTTCACTGTTTCAGCAATTTTAGCCTATTCAGTTATCTTACCCTACAGAAATGATATTTGGACGTCAATCCAAAAGGCTTCCACTTGAACACTCGAAGCTCAGCTTTTAACATGCGCTCGCTGCTTCCCACAGATGAGATGTTGAACAGATAAAATGGATGTCCTGTTTCTGCAAACACTATAAAAAAATACACACAGGTTAGAGAGAAACCATGGTACTGTCTACAGTCTACATAGTAAAATATTTTGGTCTTATTCTAAATGGCAGAAAAGAATTTGTTAAAAAGTATAATGAGAAAAATTTTAGAGTGTCTGTGTGTGTGTGTTGGGGGGGCTCAATGAAGTCATATTGCCAATAATTGTTAACTTGGGAGCAAATAATTAAACATGATTTCTATTTACATAATATATATTTATATATATTTAAAAAAGTTAAGGAACTGCTATAAAGATCACCAATTTTTTTGGACATAGTGAAGGTATCTAACCTAGGGAACCCAATCATATTTTGGATAACTTAACCTGTTCCCACCGGCCTTTATGTGGCCACTGGGCAGCTGAGTTTGACATTGAATTGGCGCATATATGGGTTCATAGGGGATGTCTTTTTCTGAACTGAGAGCGCGCTCACTGTTTGCTCACAGCATAGTAACAAGTTGTCATGGCAGCTTCCAATGCATGCTCGCAAGCATGGAAAGGGTTTTAAAAATGATTTTGGATTGGCTAAAATAGTTTGCATGTTGCAGATTACCATTTCTCTTATCCATGGTACTATCTTATTAAAGTCTTTGGAGTGCAAAGCCATTGTATCCTACGTAAGCATCTACTAAGTTAACAGAAATAAACATTTTTGAGTTGTATGGATTTAAATTTTTTTAATGCATACATTGGACCAAATTTTGATGTATTTATTGTATCATTTTATTACAGATGTAGCACCCTCCTAGGTAGGTGCTAGCAGGTAAAATGTAGTCGTTCTATCTGCTTCTCAGGGGAGCCTGATCAGTAGTTAGGCCTGCTGGATGTGTTTGATGTGCGATTCATATGGGCTGAGGGAGTGTCCCCACTGTATCCAATGAGGTGGCTCAATGGACAGTGGAGGAAACCTTGCCAATGACACACAGGCTTTTGTACTGTCTCAGTGGGGTTGCACAGAGAGAGGTACATTCTGGGATACGTTATAAAAGCCAAGGGCACATGTGACAGGGGGTCATTTGGCGGGAAGCCAAGTCCCAGAAGGAAGGTGACGGCTGTCTTCTTCTCTAAAGGTATGGAAGGCGGTGACAGGCAGTTGGCCTAGTTGACCAGCAAAGTGTGGTTGAACCCAGAGGCCCAGTGAAGCTGACTGAGGAGGTGAAGGCAGAGCAACTCTGGAAAAACAGTGTCCATGAGTACAGGGGAGCTTGCCAACGGGTCTGCCCAGGAAGAGGACCACTCCAGTGGCTAGAGTCAGCGGACGGGTGTCAGCGCACAAAGGCAGTGAGAGAAAAGGGGGTGCCAAGTTATTAACCCTGAAGAGAATCTTCAAGCGGAACACTCAATTTATCTTCACTTTAGTGGCAGGGTGAAGCAGTGGCCTTGCCGCATTCTACAATAAGTTGTCCTCAGGATTGTGCATAGTTACTAGTTGGAGTATCCCACTCATCCCTTCTCCCATCCCAGTTGTAAATAAAATACAAAAAAAAACAAATCCCCTGGACTGATCATTGTCTGAGCCAAGAACTTTTAATGCCGTATGTCTGCTGTCAGTTGCTAATGGTAACCCAGGAGACCCGTGAAGTGTAATTCTCAGCAGCTCTCTAGGGGGCAGTGCTACACAGATATTACCTGTAACTTCAAGTAAAACTCTGAGCAACATAAAGATGTTGATATAGGTTTGAAGTTTATACTGTATATTTCTTATTTAGCCTAAAACTTCTTGAACATAATGTGTCTTAAGCCTAATACACAGTACTAATTTTTTTTTTTTTTTAATTCAACCCAGCGTACTGAATGAAAAAAAAAAAAAACTGACAGCTCAGGTCAGAGCCGCTGTACTAACAATCTGATGTTAGTACAGCAATCTTTCCTGCTATTCTATTGTTTTCTGACAGGGTTACAGCCGCCAGCCAGAACACTCCAGTCAGCGCTCTCAGCCATTGGCAGATTTTATTAGCAATGCCCCTTCAACAGAACATCCGGCTTCTGTTGGACCAGCTGCAGTACACCCGGCCCGAATGTCAGATGGTTTCATATGAACCGGTTGATCCTGCCCGGCATTCAGCCAGTGTGTATGAGGCTTCATTGACAGTGGGAGTGAGTACTGTTTGTTCCCTTTCTGGAAAAATAGTGCATTGAACACTGGCATTGATGAACCCATGTGTACTCAGTGGACAATCTGTGGGATGTACGGTAGTTTACTATGGATCTCAAATACCAAATTACTGAGTAAAGAATGGTTCAATTTGAAAAATTTCCAGCATACATTACATTTATTTAAGCCATGTTTAAATAACAATATTATGTAATAATTTGGAGATAATCATATACGAATGTAAACTTTTAATTTTGTGAATTAATTTAAAAAAATCTTTAATTTACCATAATAAAAATATAACAATTGATCACATCAGCAGATATGGAGACTAGACATCTTGCTATGCCCACACATACTGACACATGCTGCTAGAACACCTTGAATCCCTGAAGCTCTATTATGCAAACTTTGACTAAAGTTGAATTCTAGCTCACTACTCCCATGCCACAATGTCCCATCAATGTGATGTTTGAACTTTGAATTTCTGTTAACAATTAAACAAGCCTAAAAATGCTGACTTTAAAGCACAAGTTCTATTTGCAGGATTTTACTTACCTCCTCCAATGACTGCCAATGGCTTAACTCAGAGGAGGTAAGAAGGGGCCAGGATAGGTGACGCATTTTAAATTATTGAGGGGGCTGGAGTTTTTTTTTTAACTTAAACTTGTAACTCTTTAATAAGTTTTAAATCTAAAGTTCCAGCTCTATATATCTAAATATCCTATCCGGCTTCAAACTAATAAACTGTTTCACTTTCTCCATCAGCTCATCCCCCACCTTTTGATCAATTGACCCTCCCTTTTAGATTGTAAGCTCTAATGAGCAGGGCCCTCTGATTCCTTTTGTACCAAATTGTATTGTAACTGTAATGTCTGCCTTCATTTTGTTAAGCACTGCACAAACTGTTGGTGCTATATTAATCCTGTAAAATAATAATAAATAACAGTATTGGATGTGTGGGGGGGGGGGGTACCTATTTGTTAAATTCTGGCATTGTCCCCTTGGCAAATAGGAAAACACAGAATATATTCCAGGTCTCCCCAGGAAAGGGGATGGGGAGACACTGGAAAATGGGGATTTTGAATGTTCCCAAAAATAAAAGAGAATGATATTTTGACTAAAAAATATGAATTTTTATTTGTTACAAATAAAGATTAGAATAGCAAACATATGTTTTCCATAAAAATGTATCATGTTGTACACATCACCATACAGTACAAATTTCTAGGTAATAGGTGATCCCACAAATTTGGATCAAAACCTTTGTGGGATCACCTAATACCTAGAAATTTGTACTGTATGATGATATGTATAACATGATACATTTTTTTGGAAAACATATGTTTGCTATTTTAATCTTCATTTGTAACAAATACAAATTCATAGTTTTTAGGCCTTGTTCACATCTGAGCGTTTTTCAGCTCATAAAACGCTCCTCTCTAAAGTCTCAAAACGCCCAACAAGCAAAATCCTATTCATTTCAATAACTCCTGTTCACATATGAGCATTTTGTCGCCTGAAGCAAAACACCTGAAGCCCATAAAAAAGTACATGAGCTTCTTTTTGGCAGATTACCAGCGTTTTTGTTAGATGTCAATGCCTGCCTCCAAACACCTACAAAAAAACGCCTGAAAGAATGCCTGAAAAAGCCCAAAAAAAACACCTGAAAAACATCTGAAAAAAGCCGAAAAAAATTCCTAAAAACGATACGCTCAGGTGTGAATGGAGCCTTAGTCAAAATGTCAATTTTTAGAATTTATGGGCACATTCAAAATATCTATCTTCCGGTGTCACCCTCTCATTCCCCCCCCCCCCCATCACTTCCCCTTTCCTGGGAAGTCCTGGAATATTTTCTGTATAACTCTAAATAACTAATTTTGTATTTTTTACCTAAAAGGGACTTGTACTCCATAATGCATTTTATAATTAAGAGCCCTGTCTCTTCCGCGCACTCCTCAGCTTTACTGTACTACTAGTACCTGACTTAAAGTATATTTATGCCAAAACTTTGCTTTTTTAAAAGTTTGTAATGAATGATTAAAACCTCTGTGGGGTATTTTTGCTATCTGTGTCCCATTGTGGAGATTTCCATTCATTTCACTCCACAAACAGACAGTGAGAGGACATTTCTTCAAAGTGAGGGAAATCCTCTCACAACTATCTGCCACTATTAACCACTAATAACAGCAACATCTTTATCATATTCATTAAATACAAGGCATAAGTCTCCAGATTGCATGCATGTTTCATAGTTCTTGGGATTTAGAACCCTAGACAACTCTTTTGGGGTGTACATATGAATTGCATCATATATAAAAAATATTGTTCCTTGGGTCCTTGATGACAATTGCATCATCTGATTTCTAAACAAATGCAATACGAATTGAATGGTTTTATTACTAAAGTTTTCCAACTGTTAATAGTTTTTAGCATTGGCTATGTACCATGAGTCGCAGAAGGGACTATGGGGGCCTTTTTCGTGTGGCTCCTAGGTCCTTTCTTGTTGTTGTTTATCTGTTCTTTACATACCCACTGTACGTTTTCATGGTTTGTATTTTTCTATTTCTTGAAAAAATTCTTAATAAAAATGTATTGAATCATAAAATATATTGTTCCCTGAATTAGATAAATTATAAATGATCACAAACATGTAAAACTGTTTAGATATAGTAATTTATCATTGAATTAGAACAATCACAAACCTATTTGAAGGAAAATTTTATGATACCAATATTTTCTTTTTTAAAATGCAACAATTACAAATTTTTGAGCATGAAATGTGATTATGTTTGCTTTTACACTTATGCCACTTAGGATCCGACTTGTGAGACTCCAAGTCACAGGACATGTAAAACGCCATGTATCTTTATGAGAGCCACTCAAACAGACACTACTGAAGTCGCTGCGAAAAGGTTCTTGCACTACTTTGATCTGACTTTCACATCAATTCAGAGAGTGTAAAAGTCTTATCAAAGTTACTTCAAAGTCATATCAAAGTCAGAATCCATAGTTGCACTGAAAATCATGCAACTTTGGAGTCAGCTAGTGTGAAAGGAGCTTAAGAGACAAATTACCAAATTAAAATTGCACTAAAACATTGTAAGAATATGTTTTGTTAATTTAAGAAATCTTATTATGGGAGTTTGTATATTTTCATACTGGCCATGCACAAGTATTTCACATACACACGTATCATGTTCACTTCAATTCTGTTGTAACATAATTGTCTGCATTGTGGCTTCTTTTGTCTTTCTTAATGTGGCCAACATCAATAAGATCATGTGTATGTGTGACATGCTCATTCAATACAGGGATGAAAAATGAGTTTACCATATGTATGCTAAAGCAAAATAACTACTATAAAGCATGCATGTCTTTGGATACATCTACGTATGTATACAGCCTATGTATACATTTATTTAGTTACTTTCAAAATATTAAGAGAAGAGATATAAACTTGCACATTAATGCATTAGCACAAACTGGAGACTGTAACAATTAACACTATTCTATTATTGTTTCTTCACAATCCTCACCTTTGTTTTCGAAGCTTCTCACCACATTGCCTTCCAAGAGTCCAGGTGCCTTGGTGCTTCCATCGGGTTCAGCCACTTGACTGTATAGTTCTAGCATGAAATAAGGAGGTTTTTTGGCTGATGTAATATTGTGTGGCAGCTCACTAAAAGCAAACACTTCCTGCAGTTTTTGGATGGCGTCAGATACTGGCACATAACTTTCCAGGTGGGGTTTTCTCTCCAAGCCCAAGGGAAAAAGAGATGCTGAGTCACAGAAAGACAAGATGACAATGCTAACCAAAGCAACGTTCATCTTGAATTATAATATATCAAGCTATTCTGCAACGAAATGGTGAACACTGTTGTCCCACAAATGGATAATCAGTCCTAATAATTATCTCAGGAAATCTTCATTCATCATGCAGAAAATGAGCCCTTCTAATTTGTATGTTATATGAATAGACTTGCTGCAGAGCTACAGCTATGGTCTTCAGACCTATTCTGAAATTAAAATGATACCCTAAATCAAATCCCATCGCCTCTACACAGTATAAATCCCCCTCCCTGCTCATTTCACACCCATGAATTGCAAATTTCTCAGAAGGGAGGGGAATGAAACATAAGAAAACAAACAGCAGTAACTCAATAAGTGTGAACAATCACAGTGTGATTGTATTGTTACTTGTATGTTATGGTAATTCTCTGAGAACTATTTGTCACTTAAGTCCTGTAATTCCATAGTAATTCATGTACACACCGCTTGTATTTAGTCTAGTACAAATCTTAAAATATGGATATTAATAAATATTCAATAGTAAATCATGCTTCATCCTAATCTCGGAATTATAACAAATAACCAATAGTAAATTGTGCTTCATGTAAATAAATGCAAATAGTTAAATTTCAGCTGAACAGCATGATATTTCAAAGTTAAGTCAATAAAAAAAAGGCAATAAAATAAAATGGCAAGGACAACAGGCTTAAACTATATGTAAGATTATCACCTAATATTTAATGAAGTTGCATTTTATGAGGTAAATGAACAAAAAACGTAGAGAGCTCTATCGGTGAGCTGTTTTTTTGGCACTAGGAGTAGTAGCACAAAGTGTGGGAATTTAGGTGCTGAAACTAGTGTGTATAAAAAAGTGCCCTTAAGGATTCATTTATAATAGAGAGTGGATATTGCCATCTGCTTTTCGTTATGTGCCCTTACATTACTTCAAACTGTGACACATATTTTGCAGCAGAGCTTTAAAAATAAAAGGACCTATTACAGTTACAATACAACTCAAGAAAATAAAGTAAAGCCCCGTGCACACAATAAGAAATTCGGCCGGGAAATTTCGTCCGACGACCGATCTGCCGATTTTCGGCTTGTTAGTATGGTACTTTCGACAGCCGACTTCGACTTTTCGGCTGACAAAATCCTGGTGTGCAGGCTATAAAATGTTTGTCCTCCGTCAAAACACGTCCGATTTTCATCTCATTAGTACAGATTTCGATGGGGAAAAATCTTATGAGTGAGACTAGGCATGCTCAGAGATGAAAGAACACATAGAAAGCAATCCAACACATGATATCACTTCTGAAGTAGAATTTTGTCGTATGGGAAAATTTGTGTGCAGTCTAGAACCCATTCCAACCAACAGACACCACTCTGGACAAAAGACGGACGACCGGTCAGCTGAAATTCGTTGCGTGTGTACGAGGCTTTAGGAAGGCCCTGTTCGTAAGAGCTCGATCATGGAATTAGGTGAGTATTCTGGACAATAGTTTTTTTTTTAACCTCTTGCCAACCGCCTACCTTAGTATTACTGCGGCAGGTCTGCCCGGCTGCGCAAAACCTCATAGTACTACGTGATTTTGTGCACGAGGTCTCGGCGGCCTCCTGCGATCGTCAGAGAAACTGACAGAAGGCCCGCCTGCTTATGTAAACAAAGCAGGTGGGTCTTCTGTCAGACAGGCAGGAAGAGATCAGGAGTTTCAGCTAATATGAAACTTCGATCTCTCTGTGCCTGTCACAGAACCCCCCTCCACACACAGTCAGCAAACATATTTAGGCACACATTAACCCCTTTGATCACCCCTTCCCTGCCAGTGTCATTTATACAGTAACAGTGAATAATATTTAGCACTGATTACTGCATTAGTGTCACTGGTCCCCAAAAAGTGTCAAAAATGTCAGTTAGGGGCCCGATCTATCCGCCGCAATGTCGCAGTCCTGCTAAAAAATGCTGATCGCCGCCATTACTAATAAAAACAGAAAAATAGGTAAAAATTCCAAAAATCTATCCCGTAGTTTGTAAACGCTATAACTTTTGCGCAAACCAATTAAAATACGCTTTTTGGAATTTTTTTTACCAAAAATATGTAGCAGAATACAAATTGGCCTAAACTGATAAAAAAAAAAAGGGGATTTTGTTTTTTTTGTGTTTTATTGTAGAACTGGGATGGAAGAAGGGATGAGTGGGATACTCCAACGATGAACTATGCACAAATCTTGAGGATAACTGACTGAAGTGTGTGCGGCAAAGCCACTGCTTCACCTTGCCAATGAAGTGAAGTAGAAGATATGTTCCTGAATTGATTCCTCTTCAGGGTCCTAGCTTGGCAACCCCTTTCTTACTTCCCTTGCATGCTAGCCCGTCCACTGACTCTCCGCTGGAGTGGTCCTCTTCCTGGGCAGACCCCTGGCAAGCTTCCCGGTACTCACGGACACTGTTTTTCCTTGGGTTGCTCTGCCTTCTGCTCCATTCGTCAGTATCCTGGACCTCCTGGCTCAGCACCACACACTTGGCTCACTAGGCCGACCTCCTGTGACCACCTTCCTCATCAGACTGGAGGAGAAACAGTTGTCACCCTTCTCCTGGGACCTGGCTTCCTGCCCAAAGACCCCCTGTCACATGTGCCATTGGCTTTTATAACATATCCCAGAATTCACCACTGTTGCGCCAACCCACTGGGATAGTCATAAAAGCCTTTGTGTCACTGACTGGGTTTCCTCCACTGTCCCCCCTATTGGATACAGTGGGGAGTGGGTACACTCCCTCAGACCAGATGAATCACACATGGACACATGCAACAGGCCTAACTACTAATCAGGCTCCCCTGATAAGCAGATGGAGCAAACCTATACTTTGCCTAACACCTATCTAGGAGGGTGCTACACAGTACCTATTAAAAAGTGCCCCTTTTCTTATTCCCACTGCTATTACCTGTTCTTGACCTGATATTTTCTGGAGCCTGCATCTTACAGCACCTGAACAGGTTCTTGCAATAGGAATGATCCATTTATTTTCTGCATGTGTTACATATTAGAACCTCACATTTGCTCAGAAGTAAATAGTGTTATCATGACTGAGGGACTGCAGCATATAGAGACTCCATTACCCTTGACACTGTAGCCCTAATAAAACACATGACCCCCCTCTTACAATAACCAGACAAGAAAATCTCCAACTTTAGAGTCAAAATGGCCATAGCAGCACTTTTTTTTAACATAAATAACATGAAAATACAATGTTTTATAACAATGCAATTAATGCATATAATACATTTAAATAATAACAGAACAGTGACTTTTCCTGCCCAGGCCCAAGGTCTTTGAAGGCATTAACAATCCTGACTAAACTGGTAGTAAGTGTGTGGTCATATTCCCCCACTCATGTGCGAGGTGGCACAGAGTTTTTTTTTTTGGAGCACTCAAAAATGGATTAATTGGATGAAGGATCTTTAATGGAATGTGATTTTGTGAAGGATTCATGTCACATGGGAAATATATGAACTGCACATTAGAGGACTTTATTTAGGCACCTAGAACTGCATGTTACTTTGATTAACATTATTATTATTATTACACATTATATTGTTATCATTGTGAGTACTTGTTTATAACAAAGTTTGGATAAGTAGGTATAGCGCAGCACTTTTATTTATTTAACCACTTCCATACCGGACCAATTCTGGGGCTCTGCTCCTACATGTAAAATCATCATTTTTTTGCTAGAAAATTACTCAGAACCCCCAAACACTATATATATTTTTTTCGCAGAGACCCTAGGGAATACATGGTGGTCAATGTAACTGTTTATGTCACACGGTATTTGCGCAGCAATTTTTCAAACTTGTTTTTTTGGGGAAAAAAACTGTTTAATCAAAAAAAAAAAAAGCAAAACACTAAAGTTAGCCCATTTTTTTTGTTTAATATGAAAGATGATTACACCGAGTAAATAGATACCTAACATGTCACACTTTAAAATTGCGCACACTGGTGGAATGGCGCCAAACTTCGGTACTTAAAAATCTCTATAGGCAGTATTTTAAACATTTTTATAGGTTACCTCTTTAGAATTACAGAGGAGGTCTTGAGCTAAAATTTTTGCTCTCACTCTAATGTTCCCAAGGATACCTCACATGTGTGGATTGAATGCTATTTACATATGTGGGCACGACGTACATATGCGTTCACTTCTGCGTGTGAACACGCGGGGACGGGGGCTCTTTACATTTTTTTTGTTTTTATTGTTTATTTTAGTTTTATTTTTTTATTTTTACACTTTCCCTATAATTTTTTAAATTTTTTGGATCACTTTTATTCCTATTACAAGGAATGTAAACATCCTTTGTAATAGGAAAAGTGCATGACAGGTCCTCTTTATGAAGAGATCTGGGGTAAATAAGACCTCAGATCTCTCCTAAGATAAAAAAAAAAACAAAAAAACTATCTCAGCTAGCCGAGATTACGGCAGCATTTAGAACTGCCAGGCCGGACATGACGTCATAACATCGTGCCCGGGCCTCCGAGAGTCATAGAGACTGCCCGGGACCATCTGGTCCTTGGTATTCTCTATGGTGTACTTCCGCCGGAGGCGGATTCCATCTCCAGCTTGCCGATTGCACGGGGCAAGCCATTAGAAGCACTACTGGAGGGCAGCTGGAAGGGGGCGGCCCAGGAAGTGGGACTTTGGTGGGTGACTGCAGTTTCAAGGCAATTCAAATCAATGCTGTCACAGTGAGCGATCTCTGTGATGCTCTGTGTGATGATCCAGCCAGCGCTCCGCTTCCTTTCCTTTCTCTTCCCCAAGTTCCTGGGAGAATGGCTACCATTCAGCCCCGCCTGCCGGGGATGCTCGCCTCACCCCCCCCCCCCCCAGGAGGCAGCCTCATACTCGCCCTCAAACTTTTCCCACTCGCCAAATGGGCGCAGGCGAGTAGAAATTTTGAGAGCTGCCCTATAACCACAGAGTGTGTTTTACCTCCCCAAACATACCCTCGAATAATTCATGTTTTTGGGATATTTTAATTCATCTGTTCAACCACTTGTCGACTGCCCGCTGCAGATATACTGCAGCAGGCTGGCTCAGCTGCGCGAACCCGCCCCCACTAGGCAGCAGGGCTGCCGATCCATAGGACCAGCAGCAGCGATTGCTGTCAGGCACCCGCGATCGCTCCCAGCTGAGAGAGAACGACAGTCTGCTGTTGTTAACACAGCAGACCATTGCTTTATCTGAAATGATCCCAGAGCGCCTGTGATCCTCCTATTTAGGATCACAGGTCTCTGTGTTAATTTCACAATCCCCCCCCCCCCCAATCAGTTAGAAAGCACTCACTTAGGCTCACACTTAACCCTTTGATCACCCCTGGGTTAACACCTTCCCTGCCAGTGTCATTATTACAGTAACAGTGCATATTTTTAGCCTTGATTTGTAATGTCATGTAATAGTAATGTCAGTGGTCCCCCCCAAAAGTGTCAAAAATGTCAGTTAGGGGTCCGATCTGTCCGCCGCAATGTTGCACTCTCGCTAAAAATCGCAGGTTGCTGCCATTACTAGTAAGAAATAAATAAAAAATAAAATGAATCTTTCCCCTAGTTTGTAGATGCGATAACTTTTGCGCAAAACAATTAAAATACGCTTATTGGGATTTTTTTTAACAAAAATATATAGCAGAAAGCAAATTGGCCTAAAAGGATGAAAAAATTAGATTTCTACATTTTTTTTTTATGGTAATATTATATAGCAGAAATTAAAAAATGTTATTTTTTTTTCAGAATTGTCGCTCTTTTTTCTTTAGAGCGCAATATATAAAAATTGTTTAGGTGATCAAATACCACCAAAAGAAAGCTCTGTTTATGAGAAAAAAAGGACATCAATTTTATTTAGGTACAGTGTTGCATGACCGTGCAAATGTCAGTTAAAATAACACAGTGCCGAATCGCAAAAAATGGCCTGGTTACTACGGGGGCAAATCCTTCCGGTCCAGAAGCGGAAAAAACATTTAATAGTGTTGCCCTTACTTCATTCATTTTCAGCATATGTTTATGAGATACACTCAGTCACATAATTTTCTGATAAATTGCTAAACGATAAGGAACACAAATCAGAAATATGGAAAAGCGTACAACCAATATAAATTATACAATTTGTTAATATAGAATACATTCGCAAGTTACAGAATTAATCCAACAACTGCACCAATAGTCATTATTTTGGGGGATAGTTACTAAATAGCTGGTGTCCAAACAATGCCTCTTCTGATGATACTTCCCACATGAAATGATTAAAAAGATGGCTTCATGATTTCAATTATTGAGTTTTCTTCTCTGAAAACAAAATTACTTATTGGAATTCAGGGTCAGCAAATATTCTACTAACCATTAAGATGGAAAATATCCTTCTTCTTAGAGAAAACTGTAGTTTTCCTCTAAAACAGCGTGCTTGGGGCCAAAGGTCATCATCTCTGTCACGGAGGGAAATGGTTAAGTGCTTTCACTTACCAGAACTCTCGATATTATTTCTAAGTGCAACTGAGTTTCTCCATACATAGTAATAGCTTTTAATAGACCTATCAATCGTATATGAGGAGTACTGATGTGTAAGCTTTTTGACTGTAATATGAAATTCGACTAGTTGCCAAATGGATATGACTTTTGAATAACACAGAATGCCACAAAATCTCTGTTTCAAATAGAGAATGTCGTCAGTTTGCTGGGCAAAAATGTATTTCATGTATTAATGATTTGCATAACAATGCAAATTTCGGACACAACTACAAACATTGTATTTGCCATGCTCCTAACACCACAAAGCCACCGAATAATGACAGAGAATATTCTTCTCATTAAATGAAGAGGTTTAGGTTCCTTCAGAAAAAAATTAAATACTGTAGCTGCTGACTTTTAATATTAGGACACTTACCTGTCCACAAATCCAGCGGTGTCTTCACCCCAGCCAATTTTTCCATCGGCTCTCGGGTGTTGCCACTGCCATTGCTTGTAAGGGAAACCGGCATTGAACGAAGTGCGCTGCGCTTTGTGAATAGCCAGGCGGCAGAGAAAGGAGGAGAGGGTCTGAACTTCTGTGTGTTCTTGCAGTGGCAAAACCAGGTCCCCACTCTGTCCTACCCAAAAGATGCCACATGTGAGGAAAGAGGACAGGGTCTGAACTTCTGGGAGATCTTGCCGTGGCAAAACCAGGTACCCACTCCCCCCTACTAGAAAGATGCCACATGTGAGGAAGGAGGAGAGGGTCTGAACTTCTGGGAGATCTTGCCGTGGCAAAACCAGGTACCCACTCCCCCCTACCCGAAAGATGCCACATGTGAGGAAGGAGGAGAGGGTCTGAACTTCTGGGAGATCTTCCCGTGGCAAAACCAGGTACCCACTCCGTCCCTACCCGAAAGGTGCCACATGCGGTGGCACCAGAAGGGGGGCAGGAGGCAGGTAAGTAGAGCTTCCCCCTTTGGGTGGAGCTCCGCTTTAATATTGTTTTTTTGTATCATTATATAATTTTTCATCCCAATCATGTTAACATCTGGTTTCTGTTGTTATTTCACTAATACCTCTACAGCTACCTCATTAACATGGTGGATGTGGGAGTCTGTGAAGGGGATTTGTCCCCCTCCCCCTCTCCCCAGTGTTAATTAGTAAGGGGTGAATAGTACCCCTTCTTACTTGTTTACTGAAAAAGTAAATAAAAACAGGCATCATAGAAAAGTCCTTTATTCAAAGAGCAACCGAAAAATGAATAATGCTCACCAATGTAAATTCAAAGTCAGTCACGTTGTCCAGTGATGAAGATCCATCGTCAATCACAATTAGTGACACCCTGATGATCCAACAACACAATGATCTGCTGCAACAATGCTGCTGCCCCATCAATATTTTTGTCACAAATGAAAGATTTTTTTGAAAAGTTGATATCTGCGCTGGACTGACCTTCTCGATAGAGGGTCTGTGGATAGGAGGTCCACTTGGGGAAATGAACTCCCTATCAATCTGGTCCAACTGGATGAAAAAAGGCAGTGGACCCTTGTTAAGGGGTCTGGGCTGCCAAAGTTTCTAGTGGTAGTCGGTTTAAGGAGCGCCCAAAATCAGCAATAAGAATCCCACTTGGATCAAAAGATCATTGTTTTATTGGTAGCAGAACATGTTAAAGCCAACGCGTTTTAGGGGAACAGAGACTCCCCCACTTCTTCAGGGCATAATTTTTGCTATTCAGATCTGCAACTTACAGCATAACCTGTCAGTTGCAGATCCGAATAACAACATTTACATTTTGTATTTAACATGTTCTGCTACCAATAAAACAATGATCTTTTGATCCAGGTGGGATTCTTATTGCTGATTTTGGGTGCTCCTTTAATCGACTGTCACAAACAAAAGTCCTTGACGGATTTCAACAAACTGGCTGGGAATGCTGGGTGATATCATTGACCACATATGGTTATGATCATATTTGGTCAATGATGTCACTCTGAATTGCCGACGGTTTGTTTACAGTTTGAAATGTGGGCAGGAAGCTGTAATTTATTGGCAGCTTCCACTAAACAGTTTACTTTTGGCTGCATCAACCTTAAAGTGATTGTAAACCCTCACCTTGTAAAACAACCTATTCAGTTTAAAATAGAAATGAAGGGCAAAACATTTGTGTATAGATTTAAAAAAACATAAATACCTTTTTTGGTCACATTCCCTCTGTTCTCAGCTGCTTAAGAGCTGGGGGAGGAGAAGCAGCAGTACACCAAACTTCCCAGTGAATGGCTGCGCATTGGGGGCTTGTAAGGACAAGTCTGATCATTGGAGGAGAGCATACTGAATTCCCAGCACAGCTAGAGAACTAACCATGCTGAACTCTCCTGCTTAGTGTGGTCAGTTTTTAATTAAAAAAAAAAAAAACAGGGGGACTGGCAGGAACACCAGGGATTTCACACAAAGGAAGCAATAAAAAGAGAACAGGATATTTTTTCATACAAGTACATGGTACAGCAGGCACATATCAGAAATATGAAATGTTGGGGTAACAAATGCTTTAAGTTTGGACAGGCAGAGGGAACTGGCTAAATCTGACTATTTGTTAACCCATTTGCTTAACTGTGAACATGCTGGGTTTGTATTGAACTAATGTTCATCCTGAACCTGAAGTTCATCTCTAGTACAAAGTTGGTAAACTGGCTCTATCAGCCTCTCCACTCCCAATCTAGGCCTGCCTTGTGCGGCTATGGCTTTTCAAGCCAAGGAGCAGACCACAAAAGACAGTGTGCTTAGGGAAGTTGGCTGGAAGTATAAATCTGGCCCCAGTGATTGCTATCTCATTTTACCAATAACCATCCAGATATTTACATTACACACCCTTAGATCTTCGGTGATCTAACAGGAAATGCAATATAGTTAAGAAGTGCAGGAATTGTATTGCCTAAGCTTATCAGCTCCTGAACAGTGACTGTATATCATTGTCATTGATAAGTTGTTCATGTTTATCCATTAATCTCTTGCTGACCGCCCACTGTAGTATTACTGCGGCAGGGTGGCTCGGCTGCGCAAAATCACGTAATACTACGTGATTTCGTGCACAAGGTTTTTCGCGGCGCGCGCGGCCGTATCCACGCTCCCGCTGTGTTTAGACACAGTGGGAGGCCGGCCGTGGGAGGAGCGGAGGCGATCGCTGCCGGCCTCCCGCAATAGTCAGATAAACTGACAGAACACCCACCTGCTTATGTAAACAAAGCATGTGGGTCTTCTGTCAGACAGGCAGGGAGAGATCAGAAGTTTCAGCTAAGCCAAAACTTTGATCTCTCTGTGCCTGTCACAGAACCCTTCCCCCACACAGTTAGCAATAACATTTAGGTACACATTAACCCCTTTGATCACCCCCAGTGTTAACCCCTTCCCTGCCAGTGTCATTTATACAGTAACAGTGCATAATATTTAGCACTGATTACTGTATTAATGTCACTGGTCCCCAAAAAGTGCCAAAAATGTCACTTAGGGGCCCAATCTGGCCGCAACAATGTTGCAGTCCCGTTAAAAAAATGCTGATAGCCGCCATTACTAATAAAAACAAAAAAAATAAAAATTCCAAAAATCTATCCTGTAGTTTGTAAACGCAATAACTTTTGCGTAAACCAATTAAAATATGCTTTTTGGGATTTTTTTTTTTTTTTTACCAAAAATATGTAGCAGTATCTAAATTGGCCTAAACTGATTAAAAAAATATTTTTTTTACATGTTATTATTGGGAATGTTTTATAGCAGAAAGTAAAAAATATTGTGTTTTTTTTTCCAAATTGTCGCTGTTTTTTTGTTTATAGCACAAAATCTAAAAACTGCAGAGGTGATCAGATACCACCAAAAGAAAGCTCTATTTGTGGGAAAAAAATGACATCAATTGTATTTGGGTACAGCGTTACACAACCCCGCAATTTTTTGTTAAAGTAACGCCGTGCCAAATCGCAAAAAATGGCCTGGTCTTTAAGGGGGTAAAACCTTCCGGAGCTGAAGTGTATATATCTGAATGTATATATCAATTAATATTATAATATTTATAATATTTATACAGCACTGGCAGTTAGTTAGGCAGGGAGTCTCAAAGTAAACAGAATGATTCAAGTGTATGTTGTATTAAGACAATCAGCTTGCATTTAACCATGTCACTATGAGGAAGAAGATACATTTACGAGTTTTATATAAAAAATGCTGCGAAACTTTTGACAGTTCAGGAGTGGATTACACAAGAGTATTCAGAAGCTAGTATGTTACACCGGAGGTGTTCTTGGAAATCAATAGGAGGTCAATTCAATACATAGAGGCACAAGAACAATTTAGTGGGTTAAGAAGGTTTCAGGAATTGACTGTGCTGTGCTAATCTATAATGGTATGTACAATACACAGAAATCTATAGATGCTTTCAAAGTAGCTGTAACATAAAATCAGTCTAAAAGTTTAGAAAATATGTATATATTTTTTTATTGTATACATACTGTTTGCCCCAAGGATGTCAACTAAAAATGTATATTTGTAAAACAAATTCTTTAGGTGCATTAACCCAATGTAAACAGTTTGTAGGGTATCTTTATGTTATTTCAAGTCTCGTTCCCTAAATTTAAAATAATGGATCAATGGACATTGTATGAAAAATATTTATTAGCAAAGAGAATAATAATATATTAATAATAATAAGATACAAAGATCTAGCAAATTTTATTCTTAAAGAAATAAAATACGGTGAACAAATTAGCATTAGCTTTCCTTCAATAAAGAGATGTCCAGCTATTATGGAATGATTCCACATTCACAACATAGAGGATATTTACTAAAACTGGAACACTCAGAATCTGGTGCAGTTGTGCACAGTAGCCACTCAGCTTCTAACTTCAGCTAGTTCAATTAAGTTTTGAAACTAAAACCTGGAAGCCAATTGGTTTCTATGCAGAGTTGCACTAGATTTTGCACTCTCCAGTTTTAGTAAATGCCCCCATGTGTTGCTCCTACTCAAAGTACTTACAGAATGATAAGTGGGCACGTTCCAGGGCCCACGGCATGGGAGTGTGGCTGCCTTAGGGTTAATTCATATCTATGTGTTAGTTAGGGTAGGTAGCTCTTTCAAATAAAATAAAAAAAATCTTTAATGGGGTCAGTGTAGCTTTAATCACTGTGAGGAGCTGGTCATTTATGGAGGGAAAAATGTGAGCTTCTGGAAGGTTCGTCACGTGTTGTGGGCTATATAAAGCCATGTGTGACTGACTTTCCCGCAGTTGTCCTGGATCGGCTCGGCGAGCTCCCCTCCCCCCCACCCTGTTGTGGCACCAGTATGTGGTTTGGTCACCCTTCAATCAAAGGGGGACTTTGTTGAATTAATTATTTATTTATGGGAGAGCAAGAAAATACTGTGCTAACTAATAAAGTGAAAAAGCAGCTAGCACCAATCACTAGACAAAAAAGTGACCAATAATACAAAAACAGAAAGAAATGTGCAGCGCTAATAAATATGTATAAACAAATAATACATAAAAGTCCAATCAAAGATTAGCAAAAAAAGTCCATCAAAAAAATCCCAAGTGAATAATGTGATGAGGTAAGTCCAACAAAGGATAACGTGATCTTAATGTGCAGCAAATCCCAACACCGATAAAGATAAGTGGATTGCGCTCACCAGAGGGATGGGACCCAGATACCATATAGTATATGGGTCATACAGGCTTATGGGAATATTTGTAGGATGTCCCAACTGGATGTATCGACCTCAATGGATTCCATATGGATCAGCAACGATTATGGACACACCAGATCTCAACTCCAACACGGATATAGATAAAAGATAAAAACCGAAGGGGGGACAGACATAGTGTAATACTCAGTGCAGAAGCAGCCCTCCTATTTATTGCTCGAGTTCTATGACTGAGCGAATTTTTAAGGCTTGAATTTTAAACTTTATTATATATTTATTCTTATTTATGTTTTAATAAAGTTTTAATGGATGGATTTTTACCAATAAAGGTGCCGCGGCCATTTTAATACCATCTTGTTTTTTGTCTGTTTATTTCAAATATTGCTAAGGACATATATTTGTTCTGAAGGTGCGGCCTACAATCCCATGTTTTTTTACGAGCAATGCATACATCTGAACATGAATTCACTGTTTTTACTTTTAATACTTTTTAAGTGGCTAATATATTTTTATGTGGCATAAAAATTACTAGACATTTCAAAGGTAACTATTCAGCATCCATAAAAAGGGATTTTAAAGTAAGAGCCCCTTTTGGATCTTTCTGAGTACATTTTATTTTATTAACACTTACTCCTAATTAGTAGTGAAACTAAGAACGATTGCCCTAAAGCCTGGTACACACTAGGTTTTTTTTGCTCAAGCCAGCGGGTTAAACAAAAAAAACTGACAGCTCCAGTTGTACTAACTAACTACGCTGTACTAACCATCCGGACGTAGTTCTGATAGAGAGACAGCCCCTCTGCCAGAAAACTCCAATCAGGGCTCTCAGCCAATGAGAGTGCTGTTCTAGAGCCAGTCGGCTGCTGGTTTTCCAGTATGCTCATCTGACAGAAGCTGGCCAAATGGCTGGCTTATGTCGAATCGACTGACATACAAACGGGCCAAATGTCGGCCAGTTTTTTTTGAACTGGCCGATGTCTCAGTACCCACCAGTGCCTCCTTGGCAATCAGCAGGACTTGGCAATCACAAATGCGGCGCGTGGGAAGCAGGAGCATGGAAGGATGTCCATGGGTGCCCTACAACCACTTTAACTTCCTGTTCTGACTGACAGTAAGAGGAAATCCCCAAAAAAGTCGCACAGACAGCAAATAATGCCAGAAAAGACTATAACTTACACCTACCCTATCGAAAACAAAAGAAAATGTTTAGGAGTCAGTCTTTGAACAGCAACATTGTAGCTCATTGCAATAGTCTGTATGTATTATATGTATTGAAAGCCATATTCAGTTTTCACAGAGACAGTGGTACTATCCCTACAACTGCATATACAGCATGTGTTATAACATACCTCCCAACTATCTGAGATGGGAATGAGGGACACCTAATAAAAAAAGTATGACGCTATAGGACAGACCCCCTGTCATGCCCCCCCCCCCCCCCCAATGGAGAATTGTACAAAAACAACCCACAAGTGTTGTTTTTTTTTTTTTACCACAACTTTTTCTTTTTATTGGCTTTTGGAATTTATAAATTTAGCAATTTAGAAGTCAGATGAAATGTTTAGCACTGTAAAGCACTCTTTGACAGTTAAATAGTGCATTTTATCTACAACTATATTGATCAGACCAAAATGAGGGACAAATGAGGAGGAAAAAAGGACAGAGGGACTTTGTTCCAAATGAGAGACAGTCCCTTGAAATCAGGGACAGTTGGGAGATATGTTGTAATGACATGTGGGCAAAATTGCAAATGCAGAACATTTCATTGGTTTTCTATCACAAGATGTAATTCAAACGTAGGTTGCCAGATTCAAAAATTGTTCCCAAATAATTTCTTGTTCCAGTGCCAGTGGTTATGGGTACTATTGCCTATTTGATGTTACTAAATGGGGGGCATAGACATATGAAAACTAAAAATGTATATTTTTAGCTCTTTCTCTTTCTGTGTTTTTTTTTTTTTTTTAATATATTTTGCTTTGCTATGAAATCATGTGCAGGAACAGTAAAACATGCTAGAAGGAAAAAAAGACAATGTTATAGCAGTGGAGCCTATTGAAGACCATTAGTAATTTTGGGGTTCAGAGCTTTAGGGAAGGGTCTTGGCAGAAGCACAACAAGCTTTCAGCTCTGTCTCAATACAAAGGGTTCCTAATTGACTTGTGATAGGTGTGGTTCTTTAACTGCAGAACTGTGAAGCATAATTGATTATTTAGTGAAAGGAGTGTGCTGTATACAGCAAACAAGTAGGACTTAATTCCATTGTTTATTTAATAATTTGGATATTTGCAAATTTAGGTTAATGAAGGAAATCTCACTTTCACACCATGGCCACTTCACACCTTCAGCTCATCTCCCAGTGTTTAATGAAGCACTTGGTGGACATAATAAGTACTTAACAAGACAATAAGTCATTAGCATTGCTGCTGGAATACAGTTACCATTTTATGCTTCCATAGCCATAGCATGTGTACACATTACCATTACTGTTATCAACAATTTCATTGTGCTTATTATCATCAGTCACTTTGCATTTATACCTCTTATTTGCTAACACTTCTGATTTACAAGTGAAAGTGCTTTAAAGAGTTGATGGGTCATACAAGTTTAATATTACTTTGTATGTACTAAGATTCAACACCTAAAACTGACAACATTTCTCTTTAGGGTGAACTTTTTCTTTGAAAGCACATTGACATCATTTAATTTCTCTTTAATTACTATAACTTTCTTTTATTTTCAATCTTAAAAACATCTTTTTTGTTAGGAAAACAAATAAAAACATTTAAAAATGATGCCTTCAACACATGGAAGGTGTACTGTATTTGTAGCCATCCTGGGTAAGTGATTTTTAGGAATACATGTTCACTATTTGTGTATGTTTCAATATTTCAGTATAATATTGCTGACATGCACACTACTGAGCAGATTTAGGAGTGTTTTTTTGAAAAGCATGATAAGTAAAATACTTCCCAGAGCATTCTGGAGTACAGACCTTGAAATATATTTGCATTTGTTTCTATGGAAAGCTGGAGTATTTTCTGCTTGAAAAATACTATAAAGCTCCATTGTATGCCATTCATGATTTTTATAAGTGACAGGATCACAATAAATGTTACATTTGTCCTGAAGGCAGAGGGGAAATGCACTGCTAAGGTTCTCTGTATTAACATGTAGTTAGAAATCGTATGCCCCTCAGTGGTTAGCAAATGTGGCTCTTCAAGAAATCTTTAGCTAAGATCCGAATGTTGAGAGTGAATACCAAGTGAAAAGTCAAGTTTTGTTAATATATTGATATAAAATGCATATGTATACATGAACAAAAACATTTTTAGTCTAATGCTATTAAAATACCTTTAAATTTCAACCTGAAGCCAGTCTGTAGCTGTCAAGTATCCAAATTCTCTTGTTGCAAGCATGGCAATAGTATTTAGTTTGTAGGCACCTATATACACATCCTCCTGCCCATGTGATTTGATTAACTGAAGGTTACATAGTTACATAGTTAGTGAGGTTGAAAAAAGACATCAGTCCATCCAGTTCAACCTATGATGTGTGTGTGTGTGTTTGCTTTTAACCATACATTGTATACCCCTGTATGTTGTGGTCTCTAAGGTGCCCATCTAATAGTTTTTTGAAACTATCGATGCTCCCCGCTGATACGACTGCTTGTGGAACAGAATTCCACATCCTTACCGCTCTTACAGTGAAGAACCCCTTACGCACTTTAAGGTTAAACCGCCTTTCCTCTAGTTTTAGTGAGTGGCCACTTGTCTTATTGTATCTCCTTTCTCTGAATAGTTTGTTCCTTATGCTAGGGTCACCAGTACAGTATTTGTACATTGATATCATATCCCCCCTCAATCGTCTCTTCTCCAGAGAGAATAGGTTCAGTGCTTGTAGTCTTTCCTCATAGCTGATGTCCTCCATTCCCCTAATTATTTTTGTTGCCCTTCTCTGGACTCTTTCCAGTTCCAGCACATCCTTCCTGAGGACCGGTGCCCAGAACTGAACAGCATACTCCAGATGTGGCCGGACCAGAGTATTGTAGAGCGGGAGAATAATCTCTTTATTTCTGGAGTGAATCCCCTTTTTTATATATCCCAGTATTCTGTTGGCTTTGGTGATTTACTAAAGGTGTAAGCACTGTTCACTTAGCAAAGTATATACAGTATTTACTTTGAAAAGTGAATGTTAATCTACCTTAGTAAATACCATAACCTAAATTGCTAATCACATGCAAAGCAATATGAAGAATTGGTTACCATAAGATGAGTGAAGCAAAATCAAAAGGGTTTATTTTTTTAATGAACAAAACAGCAATCAGAGAGCTTTAACCTTCATTCATCTAGTGGAGTGTGAAGTAGAGTTTTCATATCTTCTATAAAATAATCGGCTTGGCAAGGCTGCCGAGTCAGAAAAAGTAGTGGAATGTGGATGTGGGCTGCATTGCCAAGCAGCAGCAGTTTTGTTTCATTATACAAGCAAGAGAAGTTAGAAAAACAAGATTTTTTTTACTGTACATGATTATATAATTAAAGTGACCATGATGCTTCTCTTTATTCAATAACATAGGTGATCATACACTTTTCAATGTGACTATTGACTTTATTAAGTGAACAATTCCTTTTTAATGTGAATCAACCCCATTGTCCCTTCTAGGCATGCAATGAGTGTGGTAGCAAATTAAAGTAGAACTAAAGGCAACATTTTTTTTTTTTTACATTTTGAATTGAGTATGGGAGTGTTATAAGCTTTGTCAGTTCTTTCCCCTCTGTGTCCCATTGAGGAGATTTCCTTTCAATTCCTGTCTCATGTAAAGGGAAGAGGCAATGACTAATTCCAGTTTATTAGCATTAACTTTAAAACACAGTTATTTTGCTATCAGATGTATGCATATATTTTTAAAGCTTTGTGCTATCCCTGAAAATCAAGTATTCTTAGCTATTCTGGAATAATAATCTCAGCACAGCCTTGGAGAGTAATCTTCTCTCAGCGACTACACCATGTTCTCCTTGAGATTCAGCATAAACAGTCATTGAGGTCATTTATCTGTGTTTCTCTGGCATGTTTAAAGCTAAAGTGAGCCCCGTCCACATCGGGATGATCTGACATGCGATTTGACATATCACATTGCATGCCAGATCAGAGCCTATTGCCGGCAACAGCACCTTCCGAATCGGTGCGACGCTGACTTTGCGGCGCGGCACCGATTCCCAAAAGTAGTTTCTGCACTACTTTTAGTGACTTTGGGGATGATTTCAATAGACATCTGTGCAGGAGCCCGCACATATGTCTGTCAAATCGCCC
>NC_138776.1:219956005-219976005 GCF_965119305.1 Pelophylax lessonae | reverse complement strand
AAAGAGCGTTTATTTTGAAAAAATAACAATATTTTTAACATTTTTTTATATGAAATTCCCCCCAAAAAAGATGTAAAAACCAATTTTTTTAAAAATTTTTGGCCAATTTGTTTTATGCTACATATGTTTGGTAAAAAAAATCGCAATAAGCGTATTTTGATTGGTTTGCGCAAAAGTTATTGCGTTTACTAACAAAGGGAAAGATTTCTGTCATTTTTGGTGTTTTTTTTTTAACGCGTAATGGCGGCAATCTGCGATTTTTTTTGCGGGACTGCGACATTGCGGCGGACAGACCGGACCCCTGACTGACATTTTTGACACTTTTGGGGGTACCAGTGACATTACTGCAGTAATCAGTGCTATAAATATGCACTGTTACTGTAAAAATGACACTGGCAGGGAAGGGGTTAATTTTATTGGAGAGGGAGGGGTTAATGTATGCCTGGTGCTTACTGACGTGTGGGGGGGGGGTGACTGAGTGATTCATGGACAGATCGGATGTCCAGCTATGCTGAACAGTCCGATCTGTCACTCCCTGTCACTATGGAGATCCGCCCGCTGTGTTTACACACAGCGGGCGGATCTCCAGACTCGATCCCCGACGATCGGGTAAGAGCAGCAGCGATCGCCGCTGCTCCTCCCCTGGCCCGACTCCCGCTGTGAATGAAAACAGCGGGAGCGAGCCTCCGGCGGCGCGCAAGCGCCGCCCAGAAGGGGGAGTGTCCAGTCACGTTAATACTACGTGGCTGGACGATAACGAACCACTCTGCCGCAGTAGTATTACTGTGAGCGGTTGCAGAGTGGTTAACCAATGAAAACAGTTTGTGGGGTATCTTTATGTTATTTCATGTCTCGGTTCCTTGAATTTAGAAGAAATGGACATTGTATGAATAATGTTTATTAGCAAAGAGAATAATAAAATATTTCTATTTGGGCTCTTGATACAAAGATCTAGCAATTTTTTTTCTTAAATAAATCAAATATGGTGAACAAATTAGCATTAGCTTTCCTCCAATGACGAGATGATTGGGAGTTGGTTGGCTGCTAGTTTTCCAGAATGCACCTCCGACAGACAGAAGCTTGCCTATATCTCCCGACATTCAGCCCGTGTGTACAGGGCTTAAAGTTTAGCCGCATTTCCTAATTAGTCTCAGATTGTAGCCCTATCTGATTTGTTATTTAAAAACCTATCCAATAAGGCAAAGAGGAAAGTTTGGCAAATCACATCAACCCATCACAATAAATCTCTCAGCTGCCCTATTAAAGAGGTTGTAAACTCATTAAAATGTTTTATTTTTTTTCCCAACCTGAAAGAGAAACACATAATGAGCTAGTATGCATCGCATACTAGCTCAATATGAAATACTTACCTTAGAACGAGCCCCCGCCGTGCCGCCCGCTTACCTGTATGACGGGCTACATGTTCAGTAGCCCGTCTTCCGGGATCGCGGCATCCGGTCATCTGATTGGCAGGACCTGCGATTACGTCACTCCCGCGCAGGTGCACGGGAGCCAACGGTCACAGCACGGGGCTCTGAAGAAACGGCACCAGCGGCCGTTCCTTCAGAGCGCATGCGCCAGTGATGTCACTGGCTGCATCTAAGGTAAATATCTCCTAAACGGTACATGTTTAGGAGATATTTACAGTACGTATAGGTAAAAGTTGCAGAGGAGGGTTTACTTCCTCTTTAAAGTAAACCTCAACTACTCATTGGTTGTTTCTGTTACTTTTAACTGCCGTGTATTTTATATAAACTATATGAATTATTTTGGTTCATTTTACTGTTTTTTTTTTATAACTTGTAAATATGAGTACCATAAATTACAGATGTTTTGATGGGATTTCAGTCTGCCAAATACCAAAATGATTCCTAAACACTAACATACACTGGCAGCTCCTAATCTTGAGTTTAGGAGCTTTTGCCATTTTTTTTTGCCAAACCTTCTGAACTCAACTCCAAAAAAAAACTCCATAAACCCCTGTGTCAATGTACAATGCTGCATTTGGGTGAGCTTCAAGCTCCCTCTCCTGAACGCAGAAGATAGGAATGCTTTAACCACCTGCAACGGGAAAGCACAAAACTTTGCAAAAACAGTACTTCAGAGAACTTCAATTCAGGGAGTAGTGATTCATACTCTAAATGGTCTAAGATTTTTAGTGGTGTACCCCAAGAATCAGTGTTGGAACCCTTACTTTTGAATATCTTTATAAATTATATAGGGTCTGGGAATCAAAGTACCATTTTGTGCTATGCAGATGACACCAGGTCATGCAGTGGAAAAAACATCCTTACAGGATGTCTCTAACTTACAAGTTGACCTCAATGCCCCATTTCATTGGGCAACTATGTGGCAAATGAGGTTTAATGTTGATAAATGTAAAGTTATGCACTTGGTGGCCTGAATTATTAAAAAAAATGTACATAATATAACTGGGTACTTACATTTAACGCTAAAGTTGATTCAGGGAATATCCGATTGCCTCTCGGGGGATCAGGAAGACATTTTTTTCCCCTGCTGTAGCCAGGGCTTTTTTCTCAAAGAATAGGTGCAGGAACACTCCCTTTCTGAGTCCCCCCTTTTCTCCGCCCCTTCCCACCTCCGAGGAATGTTCCTTGGTTCCACCCCTTGCCCATCTCCCAGTACTGCCCTTTATGGAGAATACAGAACCAGGTATAACTTTTTTTGTGGCAATTAATTTGTTAATGAGAACAAGAAAAGCAGTAAAATAGATCTCCTGCAGCCAGCAACAATAATAGACCCTACATCAACAATAGATCCCCCCCCAAAGAAAATGGACCACTCGCAACAAAAAATCCCCCAGAACAATAGACCCCAAGGAACAATAGCACCCCCCAACAGCTTTAGGCCCCCGGCAACAACAACAAATCTCCCCACAGCCAGCATCAACGGACTCATTTCTCAACAATAGAACTCTCCCAGCATTAATTGACCCCTCAGCAACATAAGACCCATCCCACCAACAATAGATCCTCCACCAATATCAATAGACTTCCAAAGCAATAATAGACCCATCCCCATGCAAAAATGGATCCACTCTGGCTACAATAGTTTCCAGCAGCCAGCATCAGTAGACCCTTCAGCACACCCCAGCACCTCTTGCATACATTCAGTACTGGAGGTACCGGAACTGCGTTCCCCCGCGTTCCTGCTGAAAAAAAGCCCTGGCTGTAGCAAATTGGATCATGCTTTGCTGAGGGTTTTAGGAGTGGGTATAGGATTGTGTATATGGGATTGTATGATTTATTTTTTTTTTTTTTAATTGGTTGAACTAGATGTCTTTTTAGAACCTGACTTACTATGTATACAGTAAACAAGTAAGACTTAATTCCATTGTTTATTTAATAATTTGGATATTTGCAAACTTAGGTTTATGAAGGAAATAAGTCTCACTTTCACACCAAGGCCTCTTAACACCTTCAGCTCATCTCCCAGTGTTTAATGAAGCACTTGGTGGACATAATAAGTACTTAACAAGACAATAAGTCATTAGCATTGCTGCTGGAATACAGTTACCATTTTATGCTTCCATAGCCATAGCATGTGTACACATTACCATTACTGTTATCAACAATTTCATTGTGCTTAATATCATCAGTCACTTTGCATTTATACCTCTTATTTGCTAACACTTCTGATTTACAAGTGAAAGTGCTTTTAAGAGTTGATGGGTCATACAAGTTTAATATTACTTTGTATGTACTAAGATACAACATATAAAACTGTCAACGCACATTTCTCCTTAAGGTGAACTTTTTGTCTGAAAGCACATTGAAAAAATGTAATTCCCCTTTAATTACAACCATTTCTTTGTTATTTTTTTTTCAACTTCTTAAAAACATCTTTTGATTCTATAGGAAAACAAATGACATTATGTAAAAAGGATGCCTTCAACCCATGGAAGGGATACTGCATTTGCAGCCATCTTGGGTATATGATTTTTGGGAATTAATTTTAACTATTTGTGTATGTTCTAATATTCCAGTATATTATTGATGATTTGCACACTGCTAAGCAGATTTAGGAGTGTTTTTTAAAAAGGGTAAGTAAAATACTTGCCAGAGTATTATGGAGAACAGAGTTTGAAATAGATTTGCATTTGTTTCTATGTAAAGCTGGAGTCTTTTCTGCTTAAAAAATACTATACCGCTCCATTGTATGCCATTCATGATTTTTATAAGTGACAGGATTACAATAAATGTTACATTTGTCCTGAAGGCAGAGGGTAAATGCACTGCTAAGGTTCTCTGTATTAACATGTAGTTAGAAATTGTATGCCCCTCAGTGGTTAGCATTTCAAATATCGCTCTTCAAGAACTGTTAAGGTAAGAAACAAATGTTAAGTAAAAAGTCATGTTTTGTTAGTATATTGATATCAAATGCATGTGTATACATGAAAAACCATTTTGGAGTCCAATGCTATTAAAAATACCTTTTCTTTTTAACCAGCAGCCATCCTGTAGCTGCCAATTATCCAAATTCTCTTGTTGCAAGCATGGCAATAATATTTAGTTTGTAGGCATCTATATACACATCCTCCTGCCCATGTGATTGATTCACTGAAGGTGATTTACTAAAGCTGTAAGCACTGTTCAATAAGTAAAGTATATACAGTATTTACTTTTAAAAGTGAATGTTAATCTACCTTAGTAAATACCATAACCTAATTTTTAATCACATGCAAGGCAATATGAAAAACTGGTGACGATGGGATGAGTGAAGCAAAATCAAAATGGTTTATTTTGACAATGAACAAAACAGCAATCGGGGTGCTTTACCCTTCACTCATCTAGTGGAGTGTGAAGTAGAGGTTTCATATCTTCTATAAAAGAAGTATAAAGAAACTATAAAAAGAAGTCGGAAAAAGTAGTGGAATGTGGATTTCGGCTGTATTACCAAGCAGCAGCAGTTTTGTTTCATTACACATGCAAGATAAATGAGAAAAACAAGATGTTTTTTTTATTGTACATGATTGTGTAATTAGAGAGACCATCATGCTTCTCTTTATTCAATAACATAGGTGATCATACACTTTACAAAGTGACTATTGACTTTATTAAGTGAATGATTCAATTTTTTTGTAAATCAACAATGGCAATTCTCCTATGATTATATCCTATTGGATGAAACGCATCAGCAACCTCATTCTGCCATCTCTTCACTACATGCGTTGCCTTACGTGATAACTTTGTAAGTGTATTTCTCTTTTTTAAATAAATTTTGGGAAACAGTTTTACACTATGTTTGCACCGTTAGCGCCGTTATTTTCATGTTTACATCATCCGTTTGGAAGTCTGGGCGTTCCACTGCTGACTACCCTGACCATCCTGGCTGTACATTGGGCAACTGTATGCTGTGAGAGGGGACGTACTACCATAATCTGCTTTGAATGACCCATATTCTATATGGAATTTTGAGTCCATTACTTCTGGTGAGCGCATTTGTATTATCTTGCTGGTGTTGTATTCTATCACTATCATCACCATCATTGGTTTCAAAGTCACCTTTTCACTTGGGAATCTGTTTCTGCATTTTTATATGGACACTTTTTAACAAAGATTTCAACTCTTGTTTAATGAGGATTACAGTTTACTATTTGTATCATTATTATTTAATTTTCACTTTATTCATCTGAAGGTGATTTATGATCATACATATATACATTTTTAGCGCTGCACTTATTTTTATGGCCAAATTACAAAAGGCAGAACTAAAGGCAAATATTTTTTTTTTCATTTTGAAAAGAGGAGGAACTATACGCTTTGTCAGTTTCCCCCCCCCCCCCCCATGTTTCCCAATGAGGAGAGTTCCCTTCACTTCCTGTCCCATGTAAAGGGAAGAGGTAATAACTAATTCCAGTTTATAAGCTTTACGTTTTAAACACGTTTATTATGCTTTTAGATGTCTGAATACATTTTTAAAGCTTTATGTCATACCTGGAAATCATAAATTCTTAGCTATTTTGGAATAATAATCTCAGTCTAGCCTTAGAAAGTAACCTTCCCTCAGAGACTACACCATATTCTCCTTAATATTCAGCACAAACAGTCATTAAGGTAATTTGTCTGTGTTTCTCTGGTATGTTTAAAGCTGAAATAACTCTTGATGTACTAATGTTCTCATATTAGTTGCTTTACCTATTATATATACTGTATATAGGAGATAAAATGTGATAAACTTGGCTCCTCACCTCTACAAGTACAATAGTTATTGAAATTGTGTATAAACACAGAGCTGCCCCTTTAAAGTGAAAACATCACCTCAAAACCAATGTCAACAAGTAAAGGAATGGTGCTAATTGGAAACTTAAAAAAAAAAATAGTCCACAAAAGAAAATAAGAAAATCACTGTGCTTCAAATCGATATGTGCCTTAGTAGATTCACTCCATATGTGCTCGACCACCGTGAGGACAAAAATTTACACTCACCAACTCCCAATGGCCAAATCTCTCCTTTCATCACTCTCCCATAGCTAGTGGGTTTATGAATCTCACATATGCAATGGATCATTCCCCTTTATATACAATAAATAGGTGGCAAAGAGATAGATGCGTAATTTAGCGTAGTATTTTTATTTAAAATTAAAACCTTATCACAACGTACTGCACTTATATTTAACCTCCCTGGCGGTATGATTATGTCAGGAATTACATACCAAAAGCGGTACAATTGTTTTCATGGAAATTTGGCGTTATGTATTATAGGCCTACAATTCTTAGTAATTACTGACTTAAACCTGACCAAAACAAGAGTCTAGTAGACATCCCAGATGTGATAAATTTGAAACACAAACGCGTGAATTATAATCAAATCAATAATATTATTTTATTATTTAATATATAATATATATAATAAAATTATATTATTGATTAGATTATAATTCATGCGTTATATATTATATATAGATATATGTGTGTGTGTATATATATATATACATATATATATACACACATATATATATATATAACGCATGAATTATAATTGAATCAATAATATAATTTTATATATATATATGTGTGTGTGTGCATATATATATATATATATATATATATATATATATATATACACATATATATATATATATATATATATATGCATATATATATATACCGGTGTATATATATATGTATATATAAAATGTGTTTTGTGTTTTGTGCAACGTTTTTTTTTTTTTTTTTTGAATTTCCCTCCCTAGTTCCGCTCCCATGCAGCATTGCTGCTGCAGGGAACGGAACTAGGAAGTGTTCAGACCGACGGAGGACGGAGGAGCGGCGGGACTCTCGGCTGGCGATCTCAGCAATGAGAGATCATCGCTGGATCGCCAGGACAAGGTATGAGAACACCGCTGCGCTCTCTGCAATCCACCCCGAGCGTGACTCGGGGTTACCGCTCCTGCAATGAAAAATCCACCCCGAGTCATGCTCGGGATTACCGCCTAGGTGGTTAAAGGTGCTTTGGGTAAGCACCAACACAGACAGCCTTTCTGTATTGCAAATGCCGCTCGGCCTGGCCAGAAATTACATGGATCCCGCTCCAGATGTGACGTTAGATGTGGCGACTGCGCATCCTCAATGCATTTCGCAGGAAGTGCATCATCAGGAAGCTCACGGTTGCTATTTTGATGCAATATCAACAAAAAGGCAGCGTCCATGCTAAATTAATTAGGTCCCAAAAGGGAGTATTTGATGAATGTAAGATGGAAAAGGTCCTCCAATCACCAGTGAATAAGTAGAAAGTGGTTCATCAATCACCACGTGAGAAATAAAACTGCTTACCAGATGGAATTGACCCTCATGTTATAGAGCGGTCACAAATAGCAGGGTAACATCAGATGTAAGTGCCTAATAAGGATATGATGATATGATGACCCAGAGGACCTCCTTCTCATAACAGTGATACCTCAGAACGAAAAAACTCAAATAGTGCAGTACGTTCCAAGCGTAAAAGTGTTTATTGATAAAAATTGCACTTGCATAGAAAATGGTAAAACAAACATATATGCAGCATGTAGCATTCCAATTCCGCACTATGGTGAGCGTGCTGCCTTACGCGTATCGTCACAAGTTTGACATCATCAGAGGCGTGGCCGTTGGACGTGAGCACGCAATAAATAACCCCTATTACAGCGGAGGTGACGCACGAGGAAGTGCAAAGTTGATGTCCACCTTCCAGAAGCGGGAACGGTTACATCAAAAACCTGAAGTGACGAGCCGGGAAGCACGTCACATCCCCTTGCGTTCCAAGCTGTGGTCCAGTTACCGGAAATACAATATCGGGCTAAGTTCCGGGCTGAATACCAAACACATTGTAACTGAAACAAGAAAAAATTTATCAAACAGAAATACTAGAAAAGTAAAAAATACCCAAAAATAAAAGATATAACACTCCTGAAATTGTTTTTAATAATGAATAAAATAGACTTTCAAAAAAGACTATTAAAAGGGTGGGACCACAACCAACACAACACTTCAACTATTGTTGATGTGACAATTCCAGTTTTTGATGCTCCAGTTCCAGCTTCTGGAACACGGACATCAACTTTACACTTCCTTGTGCGTCATGTCCGCTGTAATAGGGGTCATTTATCGCGTGCTCGCGTCCGACGGCCACGCCTCTGATGATGTCAAACTTGTGATGATATGCATAAGGTAGAAGTCCCAGTCGGGGGACAGCACGCTCACCATACCACAGAATTTGAATGCTACATGCTGTATATATGCTTGTTTTACCATTTTCTATGTAAGTGCAATTTTTATCAATAAACACTTTTAAGCTTGGAACGTACTGCACTATTTGAGTCTTTTTTTTCTGAGGTATCACTGCTGTGAGAAGGAGGAAGGAGGTCCTATGGGTCATCATATCATCATATCCTTATTAGCTGCTTACATCTGATGTTACCTGCTATTTTTGACCGCTCTATAACATGAGGGTCAATTCCATCTGGTAAGCAGTTTTATTTGTCACGTGGTGATTGATGAAGCACTTTCTACCTACTCACTGGTGATTGGAGGACCTTTTCCATCTTACTTTCATCAAAGACTCTCTTTTCGGACTTAATTAATTTTCCATTGGTGCTTCCTTTTTGTTTATTTTTGATGTATTGGGTGTGTAATCTTACCTACAGTGCTGGCTGCCTTCCTTTTCAAAGTCGCAAATAATTATTGAGTTCTAAGCACAGATACTTTTTCTTTTGTAATTTTTGGCCATTTTGATGAAGCCTTATATATCTCCTGGTCACATCCCATTGGCCATAATGCCAATAACTGCATACACGGGTCAAATATCAACAAGTAATTGATGTTACCAGTTCCCACATAAACAGGCTGTATATGTTGGAGGCATCCTGCTGCATCCATATCAGCATACAGGAAACTCAACTCTCCTTACAAGTGTTTCTATATTATAATAACAACATCCAGTTCTTCAACACAATAAAAATCTGTAAATGCCTATTGGATAAACAGTTGGTTAACAATATAAATATAGTCTTTTTAATCGAAAACCTATGGTAAAATATAAAACATATAAAAATTAAGTAAAATGAAAAGTGCCTCTGGTCGTAAAAATATATAATATGTATATGATAAGACCCTCTAGTGGCCACCCAGCATATCTATACATACCCAACTAATTCCCGTATATATGTGGCCAGAAAGTCCTCTAGAAATCCATCTAGTGGACAAAAATGTGTAACAAAAAATAATGTGAAATAAAACTATATACATAAAACCTATAAGTATTTACCTATCCAACCCACCATGCAGTTCACCATATGGGTTAAAAAAAATTTTTTAATCAATCTCAAAATTCAAGCCGAGAGGACTAAGAGAAATGAGCTCAAAAATCCATTTGGTCTCATTCTGTGAGATCTGCTCACGCAGATCACTTCCTCTCCAGTGCTTACATACCCGATTGATGCCATAAAAACCTAATAGGGACAGGTCCCTATTGGGCACCATTCTAAAATGGTTTGACACACTATGTTGTTTCACCCCCTTTTTAATATTATTAACATGTTCATTTATCTGTGTAGCTCATGGTCCAGTCCTCCTGCCGACATAGTAGATCACAAGGGTATCTTCAAAGATATGTGACATACCTAGTGGCACAGGTAATAAATTTGTCAATTTTGTATTCCTTTCCATCTCCCCAATAAGAGGATGTTGTTTTTTCTTTTTGTCCTTGGTGACCTTGCAGAATATACATCTTCCAAATCTAATGAAGCCTGTCATGTCTAAAAATGTCTTAATTTATTTTGGAGGCTCGGTGACCTTCTTAGCTACCCTATTTCTTAAACCCGGTCCTTTTTTATACATAAATTTGTTTTTTGGGGGAGTATTTTTTTCAAACTATTGTCTTTCAAAAGTATGGCCTCAATATTTTTTAATGGTCTTCTCTAAACTTTTATGCTGTGTGATAAAGACTGTAATAAAGGCCAGATCCTGCTGCTCATCCTTCCTGGCTATCTGCTGCAGTAAATCAATCCTGCTCATTTTCCCAACCTTTTCTCTAGTTTTTAAAAGTTAACATTTCTTATTTTATTTTTCAATAAACCTATTCATCGACCTATTTGATTGAATTAGAAGTCATTCATCACAGTTTCTCCTCACCTTCACAAACTGTTCCTTAAGGATAGCTTTAATCCATCCAGGATCCTAGTGGATTTGTAACCATTTTTGTTTATATCTTTAAAGTAGGTCCACATAAAGCTCTGTGATTGTTTAAGATCAGTGTACTCATGCAAAGCCCATTGTGCAACCATCATGGCATCTTTCTGTTTAATATTGGTGCACAACAACTCCACATCTACTGTAACTAACAGAGTGGAGTTTGTAATGAGTTGATCTAGTAATCTTGATATAAAATCTCCACTGTCTTTCACAAACGCTTTCAATTTTGTTGCTAGGGGTTGCAAAAAGATGATCTAGGTACTCCCCAAGAGAGAGTACAGAGAGTCAATCCCACTAACAATTGGTCTCCCGGGTGGTCGCTCTTTACTTTTATGCATTTTGGCAATTGGTAGATTAACAGAATTCTGGGGACCTTTAAACAAATATATCTGGCTTCCTTCTTATCAAGTATTTGCTTCTTTTTTCCTTTTTTAACCAGTCATTTAATTTCCTTTCCAACCTCCATGTAGGATCTTCTGCTAATTTTTTTATATGTATTTGTGTCACCAAGAATCCTTTGCATTTCAGTGTCGTAGTTTTCCTTTTTTTAAAAAAACAAACCCCTCTCCCTTGTCTGCCGGCCTAATAACTATTCATTTTTTACTTTAAAATGTCTTAATACTATTCCATATATCTCTATTTTTCCTTCTTTTCATTACTTTTAATTTGCTGATATCCTCTTGTACCATATTTTTAAAAACTTCAATATATTTGTAGGTGGCGGAGTTCGGGTTGAATATAGATCTGTTTTTAAATTTGCTATGTTTAAAACCAAAAAGTTCTTCATTTTTATTTTTAAACTCAATTTCCTACAAATAATTCAAATTTATCTAAAAATGTGTAAGACCCTATTTTAGGACTGCAAGCTTATCTTCTGAGAAATTAACTCCTGCCAAAATTAAAAATGCCTGCATATAGGCTGCTCTTTTCCCTTTTCTTTTGTCCTCCCCCACATCCTCTCTTGTGACCCCTTTTAGATCCTTGTGGTCTAAATTATGTTGGCAGGACGACTAGAACATTAGTTAAATGGATAAATGAACATGTTAATAATATTAAAAAGGGTGTGAAAGAACATAGTGTGTCAAGCTATTTTAGAATATTGCACAATAGGGGTCCCTCCCTTTTAAGTTTTTATGCCATCGATCAGGTATTCAAGCACTGGAGAGAAAGTGATCTGCGTAAGCAGATCTCATAGAATGAGACCAAATAGATTTTTGTGCTCAATTCTCTTAGTTCTCTTGGGTTGAATATAGAGATTGATTTAAATTGTTTTTTAACAGATTTTTACATTTCTGTGTGGTGGCAAGAACCACAATATACATCCAGAGGTTTGTCTAAAGTTATTAAGGATATTAATTTCACAATGGGGTTCAGGGGTTCCCTATTACTAGGGGGTCATTTGGACCCGTATTGTGCTCTGCATGGTGGGTTGGATAGTCAAATACTTATAGGTTTTATATATCGTTTTATTTCACATTATTTTTGTTACACATTTTGTCCACTAAATGCTCTCTAGAGGACTTTCTGGCCACATATATAGTCGGGTATGTTTAGATATGCTGGGTGGCCTCTAGAGGGTCTTATCACATATTTTTTTTTATGACCACATGCACATTTTATGACCACATGCACATTTTATTCATTTTTTAATATTTTTTATGTTTTTGATTAAAAAGACTATATGTATATTGTTAACATTTACCCAACAGGCATTTACAGATTGTATTGTATTGTGATGAAGAACTGGCTGTTTTCATTATCATATAGGAACACTTGTAAGGAGAGTTGAATTTTCTATATGCTGATATGGATGCAGCAGGATGCCTCCAAGATATACAGCCTGTTTATGTGGGAACTGGTAACATAAATTACAGTACTTGTTGATATTTGACCCATGTATGAAGTTTTTGGCATTATGGTGTTTAACCAATGGAAAGTGAACTGGAGATATATAAGGCTTCATCAAAATGGCAACCGCAAGCTTCCTGATGACGCACTTACTGCAAAATGCATTGAGGCTGCGCAGTCGCCACGTCTAACGTCACATCCGGAGGGGGACCTGTGTCATTTCTAGCCAGTAGAACGCACCCTGGCTCGTCTGAGCGGTGTTTGCAATACAAAAAGGCTGTCTGTGTTGGTGCTTAGCCAAAGCACCCTTAAGTTTAAGTGCAATACGTTGTGATAAGATTTTGATAATATATAAAAAATACTACACTACATTATGCATCTATATCTTTGCCACATATTTATTGTATATGGAAGAGTAATGAAAGGAGAGATCTCTGTTCTCCTCCTCTTTGCCCCCTTCCCTGAAGACTATGGTTATGTCAATTGACTTGCTTCCTACTTGCAGCACCTCAGGTTCTTGAATACACCTCCTTGTATAATGATGCAATTTGATGTCCATGTTCACGCTGTTCTGCACTTTTTCTATGCTGTATGTTATTATGTTTGTATTGCCTTAATATTTAATAAAAATCTTTAATGGAAAAAAAAAAAAAACGGAGAGATCTCTGGAAAACATACCAAAAGCGAGTGAGGCCTCTTTTGACCATTGGGAGTTGGTGAGTGTGAATTTTTGCCCTCATGGTGGTGGAGCACATGTGGCGTGAATCTACCAAAGCACATATCTATTTGAAGCATGGTGATTGGAAGAAGGGAGGGATTTCTCATTTTCATTTGTGGACTTTTTTTTTGTTTTTTGTTTCCAGTTAGCACCACTCCTTCACGTATTTACATTGGTTTTGAGGTGATGTTTTAACTTTAAAGGGGCTAAACTTTTATAAACTGTTATAAACCAACTTTGTTGGTTTTTACACAATTTCAATAACTTGCATTTGTAGAGGTAAAGGCCCCAAGTTTATCACATTTTATCTCAGTTCTTTCCAGTATTTCTAGCTGTTTAATAAAGGCAGCCCACTAACCTAAAGAAATATTCATATTCATACACTTTGTACACATTTTGTATAATAATTCTTACACACTGTGGTCTATTACAATAAATTTGACACAATAATTACATTAGGGTTACATTTTATAATTAATTATGAATATTTTCTATTTTTTTAAAGATAGACATATTTATATAAATGAGGTATTTCAAAAAAATGTAGATTTACATCTTGACCTGGATAAAGGATTTAACCAACTTAAACACACTATTGAAAAGCACATTAGAGCATGGTGGGATGTGGCCACTTTAGGGCAATATATGAAAGAGAAAATGACACCTAAAAGTCTCAGATGAGATGTAAGTCCTAATGATGGATGAGAGGACCTCAAGTTGATGATCAAATGTTACCAATTCTTTAATCAATGTGAGATGAAATGATTGGAATTGATTGTGTCCAGAAGGAAAGTCAAATTAAACATACAAGACACTAAAATCTCTACATGGAAGAGACACAGAGGAGTACAAAAATAAAGCATAACAGTTAGAGGTACAGATCACCAAGTATGACAATAAGATCAAAAAGAAGACAATAAAAACTACCAGGGAGATTCTAAAGAGTAAAAGGGAGGGAAAGTGTATCAGTGGCAAGGGGAAGAAAATGCTCCTAATGTTGAGAGAAACATCAAAAAAGAACCCATAATGCAATAGGTGAGAGGGAGAATTCCTAAGAATGTAAATACTACTAATACGCTTGAAAATCAAATAATTATACAAAAAATGTGGATACTTAACTGGAACACCATGCCACTGGAGGGAAGGAGGGATGAGAACACCAAATCATGGGCGAAAAGAAGGAGACTATCATAATTTTGGGAGAAATGATTCTGCCTATGGAATTGGAGTTCCCACATATAACAGATTTTCCCCATTGAGAGTGAGACCACCCCCAAATTACACACAATATAAATACAATGATCACCCCCTTGACCTTTTAGAGGAAGGTTTAGGGGTAACAATGGGGGGGAGGGGTTTATTTAAACCCTATCAGCAGCAACAGGGGGAATGGAGGGGTTGGAAGGAACCCTACTGAGCCCCCCAAACCGCCCCAAGAAAACAATAAGAAGACAGAGAGGATGTCAAGGAGGATGAAAGAAAAGGAAAAGAGCACCCTAGATGCAGGAATTTTTAATTTGGAAAGAGTTAATTTCTCAGAAGATGAGCTAACAGTCCTGAAATTGATTTAGTATTGATTGAGTATCGCAATCTTTTTAGTTTGATGTGTATGCAATTATACAGGTTAGGCGATCAAGTTTATTTTAAATAATTTGAAAACCTTATTAAAAAAAACTTTGTACATGTTGTGTGTTTTTTTTTTTCTTATTGCTAAAACATAACCTTTTTTAGTTTATACATATGACCTGACAACGTCGACCAGGGTTTCTCAACCAGGGTTCCTACTGAGGTTGCTAGGGGTTCCTTGAGAAATGGGCAATTTCTGCCTCTCCGATAAGTTCCCAATGACACCATTTTTCCTTTTAGCTATCTGTAAGGGGTTAATTCTTCCCAATCATGACAAAAGTAAGAAGCATTCTTCCCACTGACTGTCACACTGATGTGTCGTGAGTTTTAGATTTTTCATTTTTAGCAGGGATTCCCCGAGACCAGAAATGTATTTCAAGGGTTCCTCTGTGTTGAAAAGGTTGAGAAAGGCTGACTTAGACCATGCTTTGCAATATACAAATCCATTACCTTCATAGTGAATTAGTATTCAATCATCTATATTTTCAGATCATCTTCATCCATCATCCATCCATCTACTCTACTCCTTTATCAAGAAGAAAAAACCCTTAAAATTTTTACCATGAAAAAGATGACTAGCTTTGCGAGAAGTATGATTGGCTTGACTTCCATGATCAGAAGCTTTTGTGCAAGGTTTGCAGAAAAGTTGGTATTCTTGGCGTAGAAAAAAAAAATGGCATGAAGATATCTAGGGAATGGACAAATATTGAGGTAACCAGTTATGGCACCAAACGATCACAGCAGCTCACTTCTTTAAGAAAAAAAATGTTTGAGCACAAAGAAAGTTCTGTGGTTTTTGCTCTGAAATAGATCTGCAGGAGTTAAATGGCATTAATATGGGCCGAATTCTTCACTCAACAAATGCCTGCATTAATATTGTAAATCATATGGCACAAGAAATGAGAAAAAACCTGGTCAATGAAATCATAAGATTAAAAAGTAAAATTGCCCTTATCATAGATGAGTCAACCACCTTAAGTCAAAAATCTACACTAATTGTATATATTCGATTTCTTCTTGCACATGGATTCACCAGCAAATATTTTTCTTGATTTGGTTCAGCTTGAAAGCGTGAATGCGAAAGGAATTTGCACATATCTGCTTAACTGCCTGCATTCTTATGGGATGTTGGATGACTACTTAAAGTGGAGTTCCGGGCACAGAATCGTTTTTTTTTTTTTTTTTAGTTCCCCCTAACAATCACCCTTACACATCGATACATCCGCTAATCCTGGTTATTATGGTGAAATAATCAGTTTGCAAGAAGAAAATCTTACTTTATAAAATTTGAGATGTGCGGCGCCATCTTTGCTGTGGATTGCCGAGTCCGTTGTGGTCAAATGTCTTCCCTTCTTCCTGAATCCTGAGTCCACCGCGAACTCTCGCGCATGCCCAGTACTATGAAATCGGCATAGTACTGGTTTCCATAAGGACGGCAATGTTACAGGAAGTTGCCGCCCCTATAAATCCACCTCCCGCCTCCCGGAAGCTCAGACAGCGTGCAGGAGAGGAGAGAGAGAAGCATAGAGAAAGACAGAGAGAGAGAAGCATAGAGAAAGACAGAGAGAGAGAGAGAGAGAGAGAGCGAGCGATCGAGAGCACCACCCAGCATTTACAGGACACAGGTATGTGCTATATTGCTTGCCCAGCAGCCAAAATTTTATTAAAGGGGCACCCTGCTTATCTTTGGATGAAATTTAGGTGGAACCCTGCATATATTTTGCTGAAATTTTTAGGGGGCACCCTGCTTATAAAGTGCTGAATTTAAAGGGACACACTGCTTATATTGTGCTGTATTTTAAGGGGCACTCTGCTTATATTTTCCTAAAAATTTAAGGGGAACTCTGCTTATATTGGGCTGTTTTTTAAGGGGCACACTGCTTGTATTGGACTGAAATTTAAGGGGGCACACTGCTTATAATTAGATGAATTTTAAGGGGAACTCTGCTTATATTGTGCTTAAATTTAAGGGGAACTCTGCTTATATTTGGCTGTATTTTAAGGGGCACACTGCTTGTATTGTACTGAAATTTAAGGGGCACACTGCTTATATTGGTCTCAAATTTAAGGGGCACACTGCTTATATTGGGATGAATTTTAAGGGGAACTCTGCTTATATTTGGATGAAATTTAAGGGGCACACTGCTTATATTGGTCTCAAATTTAAGGGGCACACTGCTTATATTGGGATGAATTTTAAGGGGAACTCTGCTTATATTTGGATGAAATTCAAGGGGCACACTGCTTATATTGGGCTCTAATTTAAGGGGCACCCTGCTTATATTGGGACCAATTTGAATGGGAACTCTGCTTATATTGTGCTGTATTTTAAGGGGAACTCTGCTTAGATTTGGCTTAATTTTAAGGGGCACCCTGCATTTATTGTGCTGCTGTGAAATGAGGACACTGTGTTCAGTTGCAAATATTTTAAAGGGGGGGACTAGATTTTTAAAATTGCTCTGATTCAATTTTTTTTTCTCTTTGTCTCCATTTTGCTTATCACAAAGACAAACCACCACACCCAACCACACCCAACCCCCACCATCAAAACAACTACCAAACACATCACACCCCTCCCCCTCTAATTTAGTGTTCACTATTTCAAATGTGCTGTAAAACTGCCACCCTGCTTATATTGGGATGAATTTAAAGGGGCACCCTGCTTATATTGGGCTGAAATTTAAGGGGCACCCTGCTTATAATTTGATTAATTTTAAGGGGAACTCTGCTTATATTGGGATTGAATATAAAGGGGAGCTATGCTTATATTAAGCTGTATTTTAAGGGGCACCCTGCTTATATTGGACTGAAATTTAAGGGGCACACTGCTTATATTGTGATGAATTTTAAGGGGAACTCTGCTTATATTTGGCTTAATTTTAAGGGGCACCCTGCATTTATTGTTCACTATTTCAAATGTGCTGTAAAACTGCCACCCTGCTTATATTGGGATGAATTTTAATGGGCACCCTGCATTTATTGTGCTGCTGTGGAATGAGGACACTATGTTCAGTTCCAAATATTTTAAAGGGGGGGGGACTAGATTTTTAAAATTGCTCTGATTCAATTTTTTTTTCTCTTTGTCTCCATTTTGCTTATCACAAAGACAAACCACCATCAAAACAACTACCAAACACATCACACCCCTCCCCCTGTAATTTAGTGTTCACTATTTCAAATGTGCTATAAAACTGCCACCCTGCTTATATTGGGCTGAAATTTAAGGGGCACCCTGCTTATATATGTGTGTGTATATATATATGTGTGTATATATGTATATATATATATATATATATATATATATATATATATGAAAAATATAAATGTTCAAAGGTTCAATTTTAAAATTTATTTTTAATTTTCTTATTTTAGATTTTATAACATGGAAGGTGAAAAGCCATCCTGCAGTGGTTCCAGGAAGGCAACTTGGGAGGAGAGAGTAAGCATAACTTTCAAAAATATTATAAAAAATTTTTACATTCTTTATAACGAAATTATGAATATTGCTATTGATGTTTGTTTTTAAATAAAGATCCATGTAATGTGTTATAAAACAAAATTTTATTATCAAAAAAAGAAAGATTCAAAAAATGTTAACAAACATAGTTATATAACTTACACATCATATCTTTGATAAAAATGTAAATTATAAATTTTAAAAATATTAACCCTTTGTTTTTTTTTTTGTTTTTTTGGTTAAAAAAGAGCAAAATGCTTATCGATGAAATCTGGAAGGAATATCCACCGATAGAACAGGATCCAGCATTTCCAGTGAATCCCACCAAGAAGATTTGCCTGCACACATCCGAGAGTGAAGAGGAGGGAGACATAACTCGTCTTGGCAACAAAGACTGGTGCAGGTGTGGGAATTGCATCCCAATGGCTACTCCTGTGGAATCTGTGTGCTGCCAGGAGATAAATGAGGTGGAGGGCAGCATCCCAGATGGTGAAGATTGCATCATAGAGTGTGAAACCTTCAAACTTTTCTGCACCACTGAGAAACTAGTAAAAATTAACTGCATAGCCATTCATTAATATCCACGTCTATAGACCCTGAAAACAACAGGTATAACATTAAATTTCAATATATGTCAAATATTTGCATACTAATATATATTGTAAAGTTCTTTATATATGATGTATAATGTAAAGTAATTCAATGTTCTCTATGCACATTTATTTTAATTGTTTTTCATTCAATCATCAATTAAATTTTTTATTGAAAATAATTAATTTAATTATGAGTTAATAATTTTTTTTTTTTTTTAGGAGACTAAGAAAGACTACGTACAGAAGCTTCACTGCTTGGATATATGGCTACTTGGGCAAAGGAAACAGAAGAGTTGTTCCATCATGTGCAGTGAATGCTGTCAGACATGCTTTTCCTGATCCTGATGATTCATATGTGGGTTTCATGTGTAGTAATGACTATGATGCTTCTGAAATGGCATCTGAGTAGTTTTTATCATATTGTTCAAATAAATTGTATTTTGCTTGAAAATAACAAATTTCTATTTTTTTTTCTCAAATTTGTGCTCTGGTCGTGTGTATATTATTCACTTTGCATTTTAACGTTGACATCACAGCATAATTCTCAACATTGCTGTACTTTTTAAAAATTTAGTACCAATTTCCATAACTTTATTTTTAAAGAAAAGTATTTAGTGTTTAGGGTGTGTGGGTAGGGTGTGTTTGGTGTAGGTAGATAGATAGATAGATATATATTAGTTTGTGTGTATTTACTCACCACAGATTAAGTTATCAGATGTGGAAATCTTGTTCGATGTTCCTGGATGGCAGTTGATGTTTCTGGTCTTTCTTCAGGTGCTATATTGCACGGCATTTCTTTATTTTTAGAAACCCATGTGGAATGAACATTTCCTGAAATCAATCTTATCATGTCCCCTAAAATTGGAATGACATGTGTTAAAGTCATTTTTTCATAGACATGTCTGGCTATCCATTTTTTTCGACCACGTGGAAACTCCAGGTTCATCCTTTGCAATTGCACTGTTTCGCCTGATTCCATTTTTTTTTCTATTAGTGCAGGTCTCCTTACAATATTTTTGTTGTGGCATAAAGCTGCCACTTTTGTCCGTGCCTCCATAGAGTCAAAC